>NW_008348795.1:2866277-2869975 GCF_000622305.1 Nannospalax galili
TTTTGAGATAGGACCTCCCTATGAGGCTCCAGTTACATAAACCATGCCAGGATGACCTAGATCTCACATTCATCTACCTGGCTCTGCTTCCTGGGTTCTGGGATTACAGGCCTGTGCCACTATGCCCATTAAAACTATTTTAGGCATGCCTAGTAAACTCCCTCAAATTTGTAGCTCTTTAGTCTTATTTTGAAGTTTTGCCAGTCTCCTTGATAACTCTGAAGGTTGCAAAGCAGTTGATTTGCAAATTAGACAATTTGTTTTCCTGATGTTCCAAGCTTTAGTTAATCATTTTGAATACAAGCAAACAATTTGTAGGATGTTCATCTAATATGTTGTATCATAATTTTCCTTTCCAGGGCATTTGTGTAGTCTTGTTTAGTTGTTATTTGAATTATAATTGCTTACTTGATAACTTGCAGGAAACTTTTGAAATCATGCTTTAGAATATAAAAATGTTTTCTTCAAAATGAAAATAAATATACAAACAGAATCAGAATCTATAACATGGGCATTTTAATACTTATTTATCATTTTGAGTTGGTATTTTATAAATTATAAAATTATACCATGAATGGATGCTGATAAAGCCATCAGTGCTTTCTGATTCATGTAGCTAGCTACTGGTGGATAGCAAAGAAACCTAAATTTAAAATGTCAACTAGAACTATAAAACTTCCCATATGATGTAAATGTTTAAAATTTGAAAAAATTTAGGGATATTATTGGCTAATAAAATCACGCTTTGACACTGATGGCAAGAAGTCTTAAGTTATCATGTCCCTGATACTGCAGTTTGCTGGCTTTATATTGTCAACTGTAATTCCAAGTTCCTTCTAAGTTGATGCAATTATAGAACTACTGGGACTTCCTTATAGTCACGGGGAGGACAGCAGCTGAGGTGTACAATTTTCAACTTGTGATGCCAGCACTACTAACCAGTTATGAGAACAATGGTCTACAAAGACCAATAAAAGCGTTGTCTTAAATCTTTTTATGCCATCAAATCATCCGAGGAAAGATAGCAAAATCGTTACAAAAATTAATGGTAGAAAATATTTTCTTTTCCCATTAGTGTAATTTTGGAAAAGTACCACAGATTTGTTGTTCCTCATTTTTCTTTCAGACTCTTTCTACACTGAGTCTTTAGGATTTTAATGTTCAAACTGATGAATCTAAAATTTATGAATGTGGGGTATGTTTCAAGAGAATTCATAATGATAAATAATAATGATGCTTTTCTTGATTATTGTTTACAATAATATAAATTTAAGACTTAAAATTTACATCTTATCTTCATATAATCTAGCATTCTTTCAGACATCACAGCATAAAGTGTAAATACTAAAAGTCATAAGATTCATATTTAGAATTCCACTGTCCAGCACACATTATTTCTTTTTTCCTTCACTGTTTTTCCCTTCTGTGTTATTTTCTGTCACCTGCATTTGAATACTATGTATTATGCACATTATTGATCTTCAAATACCTAGCAGATTTTAATAAGTTCCATATTCTAAAGAAATAAAAAAATCTACAAACCTGAACACAAAAAATCCTGCAAATAAGCCCAACACTAAATATAAAATTTCCCCTACTCAAAATTCTACATGCTTCCATAGACAGTTTCTAGTGTATATTACGCTGATAATCAGATAAATTTCATTGAGTATTTATTAGTGCTCATGTTCTGAGATGTGTTCAGAGACTGAAAAACCATCAAAGGAAATGAGATTTTCCCTTATAATCACTGAGAGGTCAATGAAGTTGACGGACAAATCATTACAGCACAGTGTAGTATATAACATAGTGCTTCTGTCCAAGAGTTGGGGAAGCACCTATATAATTAAGTATTTCACTTCTGTGTAGCCTGAGTGCCTACAATGTGTGGATCTCCTAAAGATTTTAATTAATTATTTCTTGATTGCTATTAATTGCTAGACTACGGACATGGTATGTACAAGATGAACCTGGATTGACCACACTTCTAATTTAAGAGAATTAGGAATATGTAATTAGTAGTAGGGCATATGAGATGTTTAGGGGAAAAGCATGTGCGTCGGAGAATGTGAGGAAAGGTTGGTACTGAACAAATGCAGGTCAGCTTCAGAGACAGAAATGTAAATGGCAGGGGTCTCCCCGAGCCCCTCCAGCGGACTACAGACCTGCTGGCATTTGAACTTTTAACTTCAAAATTCCAGGATGATAAGACAATAAATATGTGTTTCTTTAAACCAATTAGTTATGATCTTTGTTATAACAGCATTCAGAAATTAGTATACCTGTTTTCAAAGAAAATTGCATTTCTAGGGTTTTATTTTGTCTACACATTATGAGTTAATTTTCAATTTGAAAAGTGTGGTTAGAGTTGTGACAGTATAACTGTTCCAAAAATATTGAGATATCTTGAAGATGACAGTAATTTTAAAAAAACTACATAAGATAAAGAATGAAGAATAAAAATTCATTTCTGTTGAAAAGCAATTGCCTATTAAATGATACAACATATTGAGTGATATTATACTAGACTAGATTCCATTGTTAGAATATTCCTTCAGGGGAAGAGAATGGATTTAAACAAATGGTTATTACTTGATAAAACAGAATTTTAGGGAATGGAATATCTATTAAAATCACTTAGAAAGTATTTTTTATAAATGCAGAGGGCTGAATACCACTCCATTTAGAGTGAAAACTTAAGAAGCTGCTGGATGACTCCAATGCTCTCCCTTCATGGAACAACACACCACAAGCAACTGGTGTAGCAGCAATTCAGGGAACACTGGATGTGAGCGCAAATCAATTTTGTGACTGTCTAGCTGTGCAGTTCCTATACTTCAGTGACATTTAACTTCCTATCTGTCCAAGCAATTCAACAGGTATGTTTGGGTCATTGAAAAAATTCATTACTTATGAAAAAGATGGCCATAAAGAATAGCAACAATAATTACTAAACCCAGCAGCTCCTGACTATGTCATGCTATATCCCTGGAGAGCTTCTTCCAAATGAATGAAATATTAATTGGCCATCTTCAGCTACACTAAATATGCACTGCTTAACTTTCAACTTAAGAAGAAATGTGGAGTCTGGGAATATAGCTGAGTGTACAGTGCTTGCAGATTACACACAAGGCCCTAAGTGCAGTTACCAGCACAAAAAATAAGGAAAGAAGAAGGAGCGAAATGGAAGAAAAGTGTTTATGAGTTCCTGTGTGCATTTGAATGGATTCTATAAGGATTCTGTTGACTCTAAGAATTCAGTGATTTCTACCTAGATAGTCAAGTACTTAATGCTTTCAGTTTTCCATTTTTTAACTTTTAAAAACTGTGCATCCTAACTTCTCTATACTACAGAGCATGAGCACTACCAGTCTAATTTTTGTTGACTAAGTATTATAAGTCACTGATGATAAAATAGAGACCATGAAGAAATAAAAATCAATATTTCAATATTATAATTAACAGAATATTTGTTTTCTACTTAAATTTTTTGCTTTCAGTTTTCCATTTTTTAACTTTTAAAAACTGTGCATCCTAACTTCTCTATACTACAGAGCATGAGCACTACCAGTCTAATTTTTGTTGACTAAGTATTATAAGTCACTGATGATAAAATAGAGACCATGAAGAAATAAAAATCAATATTTCAATATTATAATTAACAGAATATTTGTTTTCTACTTAAATTTTTAATTTTT
>NW_008348795.1:2869998-2902715 GCF_000622305.1 Nannospalax galili
TGTTTCTGTGATTAATTTCATGCTCAAATATCTCAATTGCTTTAATTTGGAAATTTATTGTCATTCATTATCCTTTATTTAAAGTTCTTCATGCAAAATTAAATGCAAGTCACTTTGAAATAATAATAAATTAGATTTTAATTGCAGAAAATATAATAACTATTTATTTCAAGCTGTTGCCTTGAAAGACATCCAAGCAATTACATCTATGTGTGTACTTATAACAATCTAATACCCTAAATGCACACAAACACACCAGCACACTTTCAAGCCAGAAAATAACAGGCAAAATCAATTGATACCTTAAACAAAACTTTTTGACAATGTGGTAGACATAAATATGGAATGAAATCCAGTAGCCATTCTCAGATGGTAAAGTGATCCATCAACTGGAAACACTTGACTTAAGAAGTTTCCAGTCACTGCAGCCTTTTCTCCCTATCAAAAGGATATCAACACCCCTAACTTCTTACATCCTTCTGTCTAAAGTATTCTGTTATTTGAGGGCAAATAAGGAAGACAAGACCTTTTTTCTCATAAGAGCTTATTGAAGAAAGCAAGGCAGAGCCTTAGTCAACAAAATTAAACTGGTAATGCTCATGCTCTTAAAATAAAATATCTGTCTTGTTAACACGGGAGATGCACCCAACTCTCTGAGCTTGACTGAAGAAAAAAATAGTTAAGATGTCCTTTCCATAAGAAAAATAACAGAGCCACTGAAAATGAGTGGAAAGTGTGTGTTTAAGAACCAAAGAAGAGTTTGTGCCCACAGCTCAAAACTCTGTAGTATTAAATAATAGGAGGAGAAAATGGGCCACTCTAGATAGATGGACTGCGAATCCTCCAGACAGGTTGTAGTTTTATCTCACTTAGTATCTGTCATAATGATGGGTGAGACTATGATCAGAGGTATTTGTAAGCCTTTCATTTTAATGGATTGAGAACTCCAGATACAATCCGTCATGGCTGGCTTCTGAAAACTGTTTTAGTCTCCCCAATTAGAGGATGGCAAAGAAGAAGGGTTTGCATTAATCTCATTCTATCTAGCTCCTAGGACAGTATTACCATAGAAGATATGCCAGAGTACATGGGAGAAATAAATGCATTTGGATGTAACTTTCAATGGGAGCTAATTTATGATCCATTGCAATAAGCATTGGCCCTATTAATGAGGATGTACAGCACTTTGATGCACCAAATATATTTTTGTAGAAATAGGAATTTCTGTATGTTTTAAAGGATGATAAAAGATGATAAAAATATTGCTAATAAAACATTTATGATTTATTGTTTTTCTTCTTTGCAATTAAATCAGGGTGTTTTAAAGAGTATAGCAACAATACCCATTTCAAAAACATGAAATGATTATTTTAGATAGAATACCTAGTGTCCATTAAAACAAGTTACAGAAGATTTTCATCACCCCTTGTTAAGCCCTGAACCTGAAGTCATGGTCATTGATTAGAGAATCCCACATAATTCACACTTACCTCCCAGTGACTGCATAATGTGGCATCTTCAATGAGACAACATTGTCAGACATTAAACACTAAGAGTTCCTTACAACAATAAGCTTATGTATATAATTATATCATTTTTAAATATACTAAGAAAATTTTGATATGGATATCATGCAACTGCTCTCTCCTAACAAAATAAAGCCCGGCTTTATTGAAATAGGTGGCAACTTAATTCTTCAATGACTTCAAAAAGCATTTCTTCCATTATAGGTGGCATCCTACTAGATGACAGAGTTCATTTGTAGAATGTGTAAAGTGATATTCAAGGACTTTAAACTTAGAGTGACAGGGAAGTTAATATTTAGTGATTTGTGTTTTAACATCTTATTTACTTGGGTGTGGGATGTGTGTGTGTGTGTGTGTGTGTGTGTGTGTGTGTGTGTTCCACAGTGCAGATGTGGGGTTCAGAAGATAATTTTTCTAAGTTTATTTTCTTCCATTCTGAGTTCTCATAATTTATCTCAGGCCTTGAGAACTCCCAGTCAAGCGATTTTAATCTGTAAGCCATCTCACCAGCATAATATTTAGGAATTTCAATAACAATAGGATAGATAACATAATTCATAAATATGTTCTAATATACACAAGGTTTTCCTCCTTTGAAATATATTGGGAAAATATGATAGTCACTCATTTTTGTATGCAGTCTTAGTATTATAAACATTTCTGTGTCTGTGTGTGCATGTGTGTATAAAGTGTGTATATATATGTATATATATACATATATGTCTTCATGTATGTGGGTTCACAGGCATGTGTGTGGATGCCAGAGAATCAGATGTCTTCATTGATTGTTCTCACCTTACCCTTTGAGGCACGATCTCTCACTGTGCCCATTGCTCACCTCAACAGGTGACTGGAATGGTCACTGTGCTCTGGGGATTGACCCTCCCTCCCTCTGGAAGGAAGGTAAGCACTCAACCACAGAACATTGATTATGTGCCCTCTTCTTATATAAAAAACAATTCATAACACATTTATGGCCATATTTCCTTGTATACAGAAGGAAGGTTTCATTGTATGTTTAAGGTCAGATGGTAATTTAGGCAGAAGAGTAGATTCAAATATTGCTTAAACGGCAGCCACTATGGAAATCAGTGTGGAGATTCCTCAGAAAATTAGAACTAGACCTACCACATGATTCAGCTATACCACACTTGGGCTTATACTCAAAAGTTTATTAAGTAGAGACTCATGTTCAATGGTGATTCACAGCAGCAAGGAAGTGGAAACAATCTAGATGTACATCAACTTATGAACAGATAATGAACATGAGGTTAATTCACACAAGAGAATATTATTCAGTTGTTACATAAAAGATGAAATTATGGTATTTGCAGGTATAGCTATAAACAATAATCCAGAGTGACATGGCTTATATGCACACCAAGAAATGTCATATACTCTCTCTTATGTGGGTGTTGGCTCTAAATCTTTAGGTATTTGAGTTTCATTAAAATAAAATCATAGAAGCGAGGACATTAGTAAGACATCATGGCTTTCAATAGGTGGAAGATAAAATTGAGTGGTTATAAAAGGGAGGAATGGAGCAGCAATATAAAAAGGGAAAGGGGGAAGCAAGCAGATAGGGCACAGGAGGAAGGGCAGGGAGAGATAAGTAACACTAAAGGCCTTTGAAAAAGTCATATGGAACCTTCCACTATAGAATCTTACTAAAATAAATACATGCATACAGAGTTAGCCATATGACAGGGGACAATGTTCCTACTAAACACTGCTTTGGGTTATTGGTCATGGGCTCCCATTGATCCCAAATGTTACTGGCTACTGCCATTACTCTTGGTCACCTTCCAGAATTTAATGCTGAGACCTTATTATTGTAGACACTGCATATGTAAATGGTAGAACATGGGGAAAGAAAGATGATACTGATCTGAGAGCTTCTTTCCTACCAGCCAGTTTACATAGTGCTGGAAGGTGACATACACACTAACATAAGAGGGAAGTCATCATCAGTCTTACCTAGATATGAACCATGAAAGCTTATTACTAAAGACTGGACTGGCAAGTTATGACCACAGGTGTAAATTATGACCACTTGAATTTAAGACCTGCTCCACAAGATAAAACCAAGAGCTTGTACTGTTATCAGGGCCAACAACTTGTAGATAGTAAGGTCATGGACCATAGCAGAAAACTTACAACTATTCTCTACTATATAGACATAGTATTCAACTGTCTCCTTATGACTGATCACTGTACCCATAGATTATTTTATCTTTCAGCCCTCAATAGGGAACCTCCTTCTTGTAGTAGCTGGGAATTAACATAGATGCAAACTGGTCAGCTTACAATGAAAAAGAGACTGTAGAGTGCTTAATCCTAAATGAACTACCTATCTATACCACACCTCTCTTCCCAGAGCTCAGAAACCTTAATGGAAGAGGAATGGAAAGATTATAAGTGCATTGGCAATGGAAGATGACAATGAAACTTTTTGCCGGACACAACCAGACAGTTGTACCATGTGAACTCACAGCAGTGGAGATATTCACAAGACCTATACAAGCTCAGGCTAGACAAAATCCCAGCATAGAAGAAATGGGCATAGAATCTCACTTCTCTCAACTGAGTAGTTATTATGAAATGATAACTTCTGAGAAGGATAGAAATTTTTTTTTTAAGGGTGTGAGCACTGGAAGATTGACCATACTCCACAGAGTGTTCCCACAGCAGAGTGTTTGAATAACATGAATAGGACACTATGGGTTTTTAAAATAAGAAGGTACAGTGTTGGATGAGTAGACAAGTAGGGGATGAATCTTGGAGTAGATGAATGAGGGGGATGAATGTGATCAAAATACACTGTGTGCAATTATAAAGAATTATTAAAATATTTTACAAAATGAAAAAAATGCAATTATGTACATAGTTTCTTGGAATTAGTTTATTTTCTATCAAGAATGACAAAAACTAATCTTCCAAGGAATGTATTTCATGTTGACTTTTTGGTTGATTTTTTTGGCCTTAGGTAGGCCTGGAACCATGGGTAATTTTCTTTCCTGAATGCACTCTAACATGTGAAGGTGCTAGATGCCTACAATTTGATTGCATTACAGAGGATCAGTTTCCTTATCAGTAGCGGTATTTATGTACTTGTTTACTGTTTATTTTTCCTCCTCAACATAACCTATTTTAGAAAAATCAGTGGAGACATATGGTAATGCTAGATTAGAAAGGGAAATGGAGGAAATATTTCATAGTCAGGTCATATGCTATGATATTTATGTACATGCCTTAATGACTCTTTTAAACCTTATGATGTTGATGTATAATTTTTCTGTTTTAGAAAAATTACTCTGAATTCATATAGCAAATAGAATTTTTAAAAGTCCTTACAATAAGCAAATATTGTCTGTCAATATGGAGTGAATGTGAATGTTGTTTATAAAACATATAAAGTTGCTTAATTATTCCTTTATGTAGGAAAGCATAGTCAAAATTACACAGATTTTGTTAACTGAAAATTTAATATGTGGAACTGGAGACATTGTTCAGCAGTTAAGAGCACTGGCTGTTCTTGCAAGGTACTCAGGTTTGGTTCCCAGCACCCATGTGGCAGCTAATATCCATATGTAGCTCTAGTTCCATAGGAATTCAACACCTTCCTCCAAACTCTGTGAGCATTGCACTATACAGGCAGACTGACACACATGCAGGCAACACACTCATACATATGAAATAAAAAATACCAAATAAGATATTTTAAAAATGTTATCTGTCCTTCAAGACTCTCATATAGTCTCTATATACAGACCCATGTTTTCTTTCCTCTATGTTATGCTGAAATATATTTATAGCCTATTAAACTGTACTAGGGCTATCTTGGCAAAACTGATATAGGGTTAACAAGAAGGTGCAGAGGAGAGGCAAGTTTTTATCACAAGCCTGGAAACTGGTGTTTGATACTCAAAACCAGGTAAAATAGAAGAGAGGACAAACTTGAGAAAGTTGTCCTCTGATCAAAATATGCATGTCAAGTATACATACACACACACACACAATGATGATGATGATGATGATGATGATGTTGATGATGATGATGATTCAACATGTTGAAAGCCAGTACATTAAATAGTGTAATCTGTGGGATGTTCTGGCCACCATTTGTCAGCTCAAGGATCCATGCCTTTGGGGTGGAATTAAGAAATTGTAGCCTGAAGGAAAGAAAACCATTATGCAAGAAAAGAACATAGAGTTAAGTCAGACGTAGCTGTGATGAAGTGCTTTAATAAATAGTCTAGGCCTACAGTAGAACCCACAAGGAAAACAAACAGTACACCATCAAGACTCAGGAAGGCTTTAGAAACAAGATAGGCTAGTGGGAAGACACTCAGTGAAACTTTGGTAAATACACAGGATTATTTCTCCTAGGAGATAATCTTGTAGTTCACATAGCACCAAAAGGGGCCAATCTAAATTCTTAATTTTTGAAGCCTACTGACTTTAGAGAAAAACAAGCAGTGCCCTTTTGTAGTTCAGAAAATGGATTTGAAGTTAGATATACAGCAAAGATGTTCACGAGAAATTAAAATGCTTTGTTTTACAGTCAAGGGCACTGAACTGAATTCAGGAAATATCAAACTATCTAGTTCCACAGCAAATCACTGTTGTAAAGAGGGCAGTTTAAAATATTAGGAAAAGAGCTTGAGAGATGGCTCAGCAGTTAAGAGCACTGACTGTTCTTGCAGTGGACCTGGATTCAATTCCCAACACTCACATGGTAGATAACAACGGTCTGTTGCTCCAGTTCCAGGGGAATCCGATACCCTGTCTGATCTCTTTGGGCATTGCACTACATAGGTATACTTACATGCATTCAGGAAATACCCTCATACATATAAAATAAAATTATTCAGGACACAAATATCACCTACATATATATGTATATGTATATGTATACATGCTAATATGATATATATTATATTGTTCATTCAAAAACACATTTATTAAAGATAGAATGAAAGAAGTTTGGCATACAAAGATGTAAACAAATGACTGGTTTCCAGTGTTTGAGAAACATGAGATGTTAAATCATTATAATGATTTTAGAGCATTTTTAAATTAAAATTTTGAAACTTCATTTAAGTTTACAGTGTGAGATATGAACAAATATAATATATACATAAATGATTAACTCATCTTTTACAAATGTGAGTGTGCATCACATTAGCTATGAATCACAATTTATCATTTTTTTAATTTGTTACAGGCTTTTAAATAAAGTGAATTTGTTGTCTTCTATTGATGAATTCCACTCTGTGATTTGGCTCCCTGAGGTCAGCAACCTAGTCCTGTCTTTGTTTTCTGCTTTTCATAATAGATGTAATTTATTCTTAGTGTTCAAAAAGTAGATTCTGAAATGATTTACTAATTCAAAATTTGCTGATCCTGTTGTAACACTGAGATTGCCTAGCAACTAATCTCATATTGTTACTATGTTTAGAAAAAAATGATGATGCTAAAAATAATTCAATTTCTTTGCCAGTTCAGCTCAACAGAAGCTAAAAAATCATACTGTTTATGTCCTAACCAATTATTGATTCCTACTGTTTACTTAAAATTCATTATCACATTAAACTTTTGAAACTCAGTGATACATACATCAAAATTATTAATGTTATATAAGAATGCTATTTTCTCCATCACACAAGGTCAAAATTGACCTGCTACAGAAGAGAAATGACAAATGCTTTCACTCCAACATCAAGCTCTATCGACTGCTAATGGCTCCCTGTAGTGATCATTTTTGTAAGGCCTTGCATGAGCTCAGCAGGAAAGCATGCCAAGATCCATTATTGATGTCTGCCATAGGCACACAGGAGATTGGATTACTACACATAAGGCATGCATTTTCTCATTTGTGCTTTTGATCTTGAAATATGTAATCATTTTAATTTTTAAGAGACAGTCACATTCTTCTAAGACTAGCACAGTTTCAGGTATGAAAAGCGACTGGCAGCATTGACTTTGAGGATCAAAAGATAAAGAGTAGGGCTGGGAGATTTCTCAGTGGTTAGGAGTTCTGGTTGCTCTTGCAGAGGACTCAGATCTGGCTCCTAGCACCCACATAGTGACAAACAAATATCTATCCATATCTCCAGTTCCAGAGGTTCTTATGTGACTTTTGAGATTAAACAAAATGTCTGTTTCAGAAAAGAAAAAAAAAATGCAAATTCAGAACCATTATTTTGATGCCATAACTTCTTGACTGACATCTTACATCAGAATAATGCATATTTTGAGTCCAAACTACTCAATAGGAAGAATTATAAAGGGTCAAATTAACTAATAATAAATGTTGAAATGCTTTATTTGCATTATAAGCATGCTAACCACTAGTACTATTACTTTTCGAAGTGATTTCCTTCCAAAATTGAATCTAAACTCAATTATTAGAGTCGTATTTTTTTATTCTAATTTTGTTGATGCCTTCTTTTCTACATCACCATTTTGGATTATGTTTGTCTCTAAGTTATTTGTCAAAAAAATGAAGTAAAAAGATGTTTGGTCACTTACCCTGGAAAAATGGCTTTTTAAAATTTAAATTAAAAAAGCAACAAGCGAATCCCTGATTGAAAATTAAATAAGTCTGAAAAACTCTCTAATTTCACGTGTTATGTTTGGTATGAAAGGGAAGTGATCATAGAGTTAGTTGACTCAATTGCTTCCCTGCAGATCTTTATTCAATGTATCATTATGAGGAATGAGGGCTATGATTACATACTGAAGGCAGAGAACATGTGGGAACATCTTTTGTAACAGAAAGAGATGAGTGAAGGGGAAAGATCTTTGTGCTGAACTAGCAAATGTAGCCTCCTAATTCTATAATTTTACTAATTTATTCACCATTAGGCAAGCAGAATTGTTTTGTAAGTTTTCATAAAATATGCTAGAAAAAGGAGTATCTTTTTTATTCTTTCTTGTACATTAGCACCACACATAAGTTTTCGTTAAACCTTCTCAGTTTCATCTTTAAAGTATATAAGCAATGGACCCATTGTGTTTTAATGCTGCCAGAAGAGGCCCCGCACTGTCACTCCTCTTATACAATGGCCCTTTGTCTGCAATGCAATCATGATTTAACCATCTAATTTGCTTCAACATCAGTTGGATTGTGCTACTTTATCCTTCATACTCTTTTCTGGTTTCCTACTACACTGCTTACATGGTTTATGACCCTCTCCCTTCCATGCTACTGTCTAGTCTTACTTGCTATAACCACAACAGATGAGTATTTTCACTGCATCTAAAGAGCTCTATGCATTTAAGGACTTAGTTTATGCTATCCCCATGGTCTTTTACTTTCTTATCCTAACTGCTTAGCTTTTTGGATCCTTTGATCCGTCTATGTACCCTGGTAACAATCAATATGCCGGAGTTATATGGTTATTTAAATTAGATGTTTACTTTTCTCACTTACGGCATTCTGGTTTGTTTGCCACAATATTCATAGAAATTACAGTAAAGGCTTATCTGCTAATTTTCCTATATTATCCTTTATTCTTATTAGAAAGGTCCATAGATAATTTATTTTTCATGTCAGGTGAGGGATAGGTAGATGGGTGCATGGTTGCATGATAGAAAAATAAATAGATAAAATATTGATTGCCCAGCAAAAAAACTTGTATATAATAAATGCTGAATACATATTTGTGGAGATTCAAAAGTAGTTAATTTCATAATGTTACTTATTTCCTCTTGTTTCTGTGATTATTAGTGACAATGGTAGGTTTTTGTTTCTGTAAATATTTAGCTACAGCAATAAGAGAAGGAAATTAAAGAAAAAATAATTGGCAAAGAAGAGATCAAATTATCACTATTTGCACATGATATGGTAATATACATAAAATGCCCCAAAAATTCCACCAGAAAACTTAAAGAAATGGTCAACACAACTGGAAAAGTTTCAGGAAACAAAATCCATTTACAAAATCAGTAGCCTCCCTATGTACTAATAACAGGCAATCAGAGAAAGAGTTCATGGAAACACTCCCTCCCATTCACAATAGCCTCAAAACAGGAAACTATATATAAATAAACCAACACTATTAAAGAACTCTTCGATGAAAACCTTAAATCCTTGAAAAAAATATTGAGCAAGAGAAAAAATATTGAGCAAGAGAAAAGGAGATGTAAAGATTTCCTGAGCTCATGGATTAGTAAAATTAATATTGTGAAAATTATCATTCTACCAAAAAGTAATTTATAAATTAAATGCAGTCCCAATCAAAATACGCATAGCATTTTTAAGAGAAACAGAATAAAAAAAAAATGCCTAGGGGCTGGAGAGGTGGCTCAGCAGTTAAGAACACTGGTTGAACTTGCAGAAGACCTGGGTTTGAATCCCAGCACCCACATGGCAACTAACAACTGTCCTATCTCCAGGCCCATGGGATCCAACAGCTTCTTCTGACCTCCGTGGGCATTGCACGATATGGGTGCACTTACTTTACAAGCATACACGTAAAATAAAAATAATAATAAATAAATAAATAAATAATAAAGTGCCTAAAATTTGCATGGCATGACAAAAGACCCTGAAAATCAAAAGCGGTTCTGAGCAAAAAGAACAAGGCTGGGGGCATTACTCTACCAGATCTCAAACTATATTACATAGCTATAGTCCTAAAACAACATAGTAGGGACACAAACGCAGAAATATAGATCAATAAATCAAAGTAGAAGACTGAAACATGAGTGCACATAATTTCAGCGACCTAACGTTTGAGAAAGTTGCCAAGAACACTCAGTGGAGGAAAGACAGCATCTTCAACAAATGATGCTAGCAAAATTGGATCTCCACCTGTAGAAGTACAATATTAAGCCAATATCTCTGGCCCTGAACAGAAGTCAATCTAAAAGGATCAAACACCTCAAAAGTGAAACCCGATATGTTGACATTGTTAGGTGAAAACACTGGCCGTTCACTATAAGACACAGGTGTAGGAAACGGCTTTCTAAATCAGATATCCGTTGTTCAGGAATTAAAGTCAACAATTGACAAACGGGACCACATTATTAAACTAAAATGACTCTGTACAATAAAGAAAACAACCAATCCCATGAAGAGCAAGTGCACAGAGTGGGAGAAAATCTTCACCAGCTCCACATCCCATGGATTAATAATGGAAATATACGAAGAACTCAAAAAGGCGAGATGCAAGAAAACAAATGACCCAAATATAAAATAGGTGATTGATCTGAGCAGAGATATCTCAAAAGAAAAAAATAACAATGGCTAAGTAACACCTTAGAAAGTGTTTAATAACTTAGTAGTTATAGAAATACAAAGACAAAATTTCATTTTAGCACAGTCAGATTGGTTAACATCAAGAGAACGAGTGCCACCAAATGTTATCAGGGATGAGGGGAAAGGGAAACCCTCATCCGCTTCTGGTGATTTTTCAAAGTGGAACAATCACTGTAGAAATCATTGTGTGTAACTCTTAAAATACTAAAAATAAACCAACCATAAGATCTGGTCGTACCATTCCTTGGCATATGCCCAAAGAACCCAATCCTACTGTGGAGATACTTATACAGTCATGTTTGTTGCTGCTCTTTCACAATAGCTAAGAAATGGAAACAACCTAAATGTCTCTCCGTTGATAAATGAATAATGAAAATGTGATAAAGCTAAGCAATGGAATTCTACTCAAGATTCAAGAAAACCAAAATGATGAAATTTGCAGGTAAATGGGTAGAACTGGAAGTTGATTTGGTAAGTGAAGTAACACAGACACAGAAAAACAAGTGACAGATATTTTCTCTCAAACACTTAGCTCAAAATCCTTGGATTTCACTACATATCCTGTTTTAACCATAGGAGCCAGAAAAATGGAAAGTGACCATAGGGGTAAATGGGAAGAAGGAGCTTGAGAGAAGAAGAGTAGGAAACAAGTTTTATGAAGGAGAACAGAGGAGAATGAGGGCATTTTAACAGGAGATGTAGGAGGAATGGCAATACAGGGACAGAGAGAGAGAGAAGTTAACACTTAAATGGTGTGAAAAATAGGAGGGGAATGTATTACTTCAAAAAGTCTACTTACAAATACATTTACAATATGTATGAGGTGTGTAGATGTATATCTGAAGGTTGTATAACAAAAATCGTGCCATGCAAGAGAAACCACACTTTGAGTAGTTGGTCAGAATAGTCCAAGAGAATCATCCCCCCCCCAAAATATGGATATTGCCACAGCCTTTATTACCTTACAGACTTGAATATAAGTCTCTATTGCTGAAGACAGCACATCTTAGACACAGGACTTGTAGTAATCAGACTGGAATTGACCTGGAAGCCTCCTCTCTGAAGTCTATCTCTTATAGTATCAGAGGACACTATGCACGCTACTAAAGGAGAAAACCATTCAATGGTCCTTCCCGTCTGTAAAGCCTAATAAACCCAACAATGACAGATCCAGCACAATATCTCTACTGGTGCAGTGGTGTAATCTTGTCTTGGGGGTAATCAACAGGTATCTAATTAGACTTTTGTCTGGCTCAATAGGAGGAAACTCATGTGTGTACTCATGTGTACTGTAAACAGTGACAGATACACATGACTGGAGAGGTCATAGATCCTAGAAAAAAAAGATATTTTGTCACATTGTGAGACAAACATAATTCTTTACTGTATTCTAAATATGTATCCTTATATTTACAGACAAGTACATCTCTCACTACTCATCAAAAAAAGTTCTTATTTGTAACAGATGGAGAATATTACAAGGTTCTAGAACTGTTTAAATGCAGAGAACAATCATCTGTGTAATACTCAATCTCAAGTGGCATATCAACGGTGAAATTCTACACCTAAGGCTCACAGAAAATAGCAGAACCTAGAGGTAGAAAGGATATGAATGCACCTCTCAAGTCTCACCAAGAAAGCTGCGTCTTGCAACAGATGGTGATTAAGAAAGTCACAACTGGCCAAAGTGCAAAGAGTAAGAGACCACGGAGTGCTTTTCCCTAAGTAGGACATCTGCATCAAAGCTCTTCCACCCGGGTCTCAGGGACCTTTATGGAAAAGAGTATGGGAAGAATGTACGATTCTGGGGGTGGTGGATGACCACAAGGACACAGATTTTTTTCAGGCCATTGAAAAGTTCCTCGTATAAACTCACAGCAATGGTGACAGCATGCACAAGACCCATGCAAACTCAAAGCAGACAAAAGCCCAGCACAGAAGTAGGGAAATGGAAGAAGCCCCAACCTTAGCTGAGGGAGTATTGGTAACTCATGGCTAATAGTAAAGGGAGAGTTATTTTTCCTTAAGTGAGTTACTCTAAATAGGTTAATTAGGTTCCAATGGATGGCCTCAAACCAAGGGACATTTGGGGACACAAACATGGCTCAACATATGGCAGAATGCATGAAATCTTGTTGGCAGGTTATGAGGTGTTGCAGATAGTGAAGATGGTTTAAATATGACCAAGACGTATGAAATTTCCAAAAATTCAATAAAAATTATAATTATTCATTTACTTTTACTTTATGTATACTATGTTTTGCCTATCTGTATGAAAATGTATCATTTGTACTCAATGCCTGTGGAAGTCAGAATGGAGCATCAGATTTCCTCTAACCTAGATTACAGATGATTGTTAGGCACTAGGAGCTGGGGAATGAGCCTGCGTCCTCTGCAAGAGTAGATAATATTCTGAACTGCTGAGGCATTTCTACAACTGCAGTTTTTGTAAATTTTTACAGTGAAAATTATTTAATATTAAAGATATAATATAAATTGTACAGAAAGTAGAGAAGCTAGGATATTATTCAATACGCTGTAGGAATAATGGCTCTAAAACTCCATGATGCTGTTCTACGTTTCTTTTAAATAATCAGGAAGTTACCACAAATGGGAACACTGCTGACCTCCAGTTGTGCTGTTCATTGACTGTTTCTGGTACTCAGGTTTCTCTTCTGTAAAATGGGGATACTAACTTCTCGAACACCCATTTCTCTTGTCAATTTCAAAAAATTTTTTTATACACACATGTAGAAATTGGCTAAGAATCAAAATAAATTATATTTCATTTCTTGTCTTTCTCCTTGATGTCTCCGCTGATCATGAAATTAATTTTAGATTTAAATTTTTGAGCATTGATGTTTTTACCATTGAACCATGGTCACCATGAAGAGAAATATCTTTCTCCTTCAACATCTATGATGAATCTTTGGAATGAAGCTCAGCAATTAAGAGCATTGCCTGAGTTTTTATGTCTTTGTTTAAAATAATCCCCTGTCAGTCATCTTTTCTTTCTCAATATGCTATGGTGATTATCAATAACCTTTGTGCAGGGAAATTTGGAAGCAGTTATCTCCCACATGCCTTCTTGAGCATTGACCAAATTCAGAACAATTTCAATTAACTAGTCAAGCTGTTTGTTCTTTCAAAATACACAAAAGACAAAAGAGGTTATTATGAATTAGCTAGAAACATATCACAACAGCAATACACAATGTGAGATTTAGACTGTGCAATGCTCAGAACTAATAATGACATATAAATCATGCCTCAACAGCCCAAGGCTCTGGGATCATGGCTGAAGAAGGGGTGGAAAGAATGCAAATAGCAAATGTCTGAAGTATAACATTATTTTCTGAACATGACAAACTCATAGCACACATGAACTCACAATAGCTGTGACTACATGCCAAAACCTGCACAAGATCAAGCCAGACGACATCCCAGCACTGATTGAGGAGGGATTCAGGATGCTCCACTCCTAGTTGAGAAACTCTTGTCTATTGATGGCTACTGGTGGAGGGAGAGGCTGGGCGTGGTGGCACACGCCTTTAATCCCAGCACTCGGGAGGCGGAGGCAGGCAGCTCTCTGTGTGTTCAAGGTCAGCCTGGTCTACATAGTGAGTTCCAGAACAGCTGGGACTACAGGGAGACCCTGTCTCAAAAAAAGACCAAAAAAAAAAAAAAAAAAAAAAAAAAAAAAAAAAAAAAAGAATGTTTTCTTAATAGATAATGCCCCTGAAAGGTTACCTATGATATGGTAGATGGCTCTATACTTATACACATATAGCAAGCACTATATAGACTCAGTGGGTTTAGCAATTTTAACAAAAGCACAAATGAAATTGGGAAGGAAAGGTCTAGAAGGACAGGTATGGAGTGTGCAGGGAATTTCATCAAGACACATTATATGCAAGTATGAAATTATCAACAAGTCTTTTAAAGAAAATGTAGAATCTGAAATTGAAATTGAATTTCAAATAAAGGAAAATAATTTTAAGTGTAAATTTTAGACTATTTTAAAAATATTTTAAAATTACAGTTACAAATCAGACTATGTGAAAAATAATCATTGTTCTTGCTGTAAGACAGAAAACTATCTCACTGAAAAATTTCAGAAACATTAGATTTTGTGGGTTTAAATATGGTATCTATGATTTCAGCACCATTATTTACTGTTCACAGGAAAATATTTCCTTACACCTTTATCACTCTGTGTCTTGGAACACCAAATGTAATTACAGCAAAAATACCCTCAGGAAATGTTTTTAAAATGTGTAATACTAATCTCTCCATATGGTAGAAAGAAAATATGGCTACAGTTCACTGCAGATTTCCTTCAACTTATGCAGTTTTACTTAAAGTTGTGGTAGCAACACGTACATTGTTTTAACAAAAAACATCATTTAAAGTTTTAGACTTAAGGGGCTTGAGATACAGCTCAGTGGTTAAGAGCATTGGTTGTTCTTGAGAAGACCTAAGTTCAAATCCAAGCACACACGTGGCAGATAGCAACTGCCCATAACTCCTGTTCCAGGGGATCTGACAGCCTCTTCTCTCCTCCACATGCAATTCAGGACACCGGTGCACTTACATACATGCAGGCAATACACTCATACACATAAAATAAAACTAAATTAATTAATGTGGGTTTTTAAACAGTTTTAGATTTAAAACTAAGGACTAGAAGATCTAACCTTTCTTAAAACCTTTATCTGTAAGGAAATAATAAAATTAACTGAACCATTTGCATAAAATTAGATTCAAGTGGCTAAATAACAGGAAAAAGTATCAAAGCAAGCAACTCCACTTTTACATTCATTACAATAGTGGAGTGATTCATTACTGATGTTATTTTCTATATTTTGCACAATGAAGTTATGAACTATTGTTTCCTTTATGAAGTATTCTTATAAATTTTAATGAATTATGTATAATTTTATTTTTAGGCAATTCAATTTGAAGTTTTCAGTGGTTGCCTCAGTTAAATATAGCTTCCATTTGAGACTGAAATATTATGGAAATCAACTTCTATTAAGATTTTAATAAGCAGGATTTTGCCTGTGGCAACATTTTGTTCATTTATTTATTTACTTACCATTTCATTTCTGTAGTCTATATCATCAGAGCCATCACTGGGATTAAGTAAATTATTTTCTTAATTGAAAGTTACCTGGTATCAAGTAGTGCTGTAAATCTCAGGTGATAATACCTATCCTGTCACCAGATGATTATAATTTCTTTGAGATCATTTAAAAGATATTAAGTACATAATAGGATTTCTTTTCCTCACATTGTTGTTAAATAACCATTTCTTATTGTTGTTAAGTCTTCATAAGTACTGTAAAAGATTCAAAGATAGGTGAAGAATAGCACCATGAGATCTAGCAGTTTAAAACCAAATCTTGACCTGCCGGATAGGTGTGCCCATTGGTGCAATTATGGCATCATGGTTATGGGAATAGCCAAATGATTCTTGATTGAATATAAGGCCTGCTGCACAGGAGAAATTTCATATCTGGTAATGTAAACCTGGTCAACATCCCATGACTGAGTAAATCATAGGTGCCAGTGACAAGTTATTGTTGGTGTTTTTCAAATAGTTGTGCTTTCAAACTGCATTATAAATATTTAGAGTAATACTAATAGATTTCCACTGCTATAAAGTTTGGTCAGTTAAACTTCTTTCTTCAGTAGTTAGTGGTTAATGCAGAGACTCATATCTTGTCCAAGTGTTGAGGACAAATTATTCTGAGTCCTCGGCTGTAGACGGATCAACTTCCCACCATACCAGCTTCAGAGAACTTTGTGTCAGAGGGGTGAACTTGTGGCAATGGTGGATTCAAACACAGAAACCCTCACACAGACACAGACATATGTATAATTAAGTGTGAAAATTCATTAAAAAAGACTTCAAATCACTCTCATTGTGGGTTGCTGGGAGTAGCAGTGGGCCCTCAGCAGAGGTGGCTGAGGTGGCAGCAGCCTCTCTTGGTGCTGCCTGGGTGGGGGTGGTAAAATAGTAACTGAGAAAGCCCCATGGTAAAAGATTGGAGAATACTGTGCAAGGCAGAGAAAGAGGATGCTGGGAGGAGAGATGACAGGGCCACCGGACAGGCCAGGGCAAGGGGGAGACAGAGTGCCCTGGGCTTGGGAGGGGGCAGCTTAGTAGGGTGCCTGTAAGAATCTGTGACAGGTACAGAAAGAACAGAGAACAGATCTGTAGTAAATCAACTGCTAGTTTGTCAGAACACTGTTGTTGTGATGTGGTGCAGGAGCTAGAGACACAGAGTTTACCAGACGCGTGCATCTCAGAGGTTTTTTTTTTTTTTTTCTGGTAATGAAGAAGAATCAGGGAGGCAGGTACAGGGAAAAGCTGCAGGCAGCAGTTGAAATAAGCAAGGTTATACTCGCATTCTACAATAGACAAGATAAAAGACGGGACCTGTGGCTGGGTGGTCACAGGAACTGCTCTACCTCTGCCACTAGGCACCTTGGAAAGATGCCCACCACACACCTTTCTTTGGAATGAGGCCACCACTCTGTCTCCCAACCCTACACATGCAACACTAGCTTTCTCTCTTCCTTTCCTCCCTCCCAAGGGCCCTATTGTCCCTGAATAGAGTCAGTGACCAGGGGATCCAGGACCTTGGATCCAGAATCCTGGGTTAGAGCTCAGGACAGGTGCCCAGCCATGGTGGCCTTGTAGCCTACCTTTTCTTCTCTCCTTTATCCTTCCCTTTCTGAAAAGCCTCAGGTCTTCACAGCTCCTGATCATTGGACACCTTTCAGGAGGCTCTTCTAGCAGGAATCAGGGGCAGCTCAAAAGACTGCAAGTTTATCTAAAGCCACCTAGATTCACTAAATTTGGCCTCTGTTACCCCATTAAAATTGCCCCACACTGTTTTGGGAAGCCATTCAAAAGGACTTGACAAACTTCAGGACCTCTCATTCTGAATTGATAATGTGAACGAACTCCTGTTGCCTGCTGCTGACACAGCCACCAGCCTGCTAGACACAAAAGGCTTGCTCCCGTTGCTCTAAGCCCTGAGGTACTGTGTCTCTGCAAAGGAAACCCAACTTTGCCAAGTGGAAGTCTTCTACTTGTGTCACAATCTCTCACTAGGTAAAAGGCGCTTACTGTGGCCCGGAAGGAAGCCACTCTTGAAAGCTCCATGTGCCAAACTGAAGAACAGGTAAGCGGATTCTTGGGGGCAACACTATATTGCCAACTTTGGATATAGGGCTTCACTGAAATAATAAGGCCCCTCTACTCAGCCTGAGCCATGGACCAGAACTTAAAATGTATGGAGAAGAAGAATAGGCTTTCCAAAATATAAAATGGTTCTAATCCAACCCCTACCTTTGGTTTTACCTGATGTCCAGAAGTGCCTAGACCCAGCAGCTTCAGGATGGACCCCCTTTCTAAATGCTATAGCAGCTACTGGTGAGGAACCCTGACAAGTTCATCTTGTCTAAGAAGTAACCTCATAGCCCCCCATGCCGTAGAGACCCTTCTTCAGGGAACAAATGGCTGATGGATGTCAAATGCTCACATCACTCAGTACCAGAGCCTGTTCCTTGATTAGCCCCGTCTCATCTTCTCAGCTATTCAAAGCCTCATCCCAGGGACACTGATGTCTGATGATGATCCAGAGGTGTTCTTGCATAACTGTGAAGATCTGCTAGGCATCTCCCAGACAAGTCATCCAGAGCTCCAAGACACCTCCTTACCTGAGCCAAGTGCTGACTTATTCATGGATGGAAACACTTTTTGGCTAGGGGGACACAAAGAACTGGAGTTGCAGTAACTACCCAATGGGATGTCCTTTGGGCCCAATCCTCATACCAGGGCACCGCTACACAAAAGGCTGAATTGATCACCCTTACCCAAGCTCTATCTTAGGGAAAGGATAAAGGAATGAACATTTTCACAGCAGGTATGCCTTTGCCACCCTTTCGTGTCCACAACATGATCTACAAGGAAAGAGGACTCTGACACACCCATGGCAAAAGGTCAAACAGCCCTAGAGGCTGCCTGACTCCCTGTTGAGCTAGTTCTGCTGATAGGAACCATAAAAGGCCCCCGGGTGGGATGACGGAACTTGCCAAACTTCACAATATTCCTTCTTGCTGCCCCTGGATGCCTCTTTGTGGACTAGCTTCTTCGTCAGACAACCTGAGTGCCACCACACTGACTGAACTGCTTTCTGGTATATTTGTAGACACGTTCTTTGATTGGATGAAGGCCTTTGCAACAAAAAAGGAAACCCTCATGACAGCATGACAGTAAAGAACTTCTTCCTACATGAGATAATTCCTCTGTTTGGGGTGCCTCTGTCAATCGGCTCAGA
This sequence comes from Nannospalax galili, assembly GCF_000622305.1. NCBI lineage: Eukaryota > Metazoa > Chordata > Mammalia > Rodentia > Spalacidae > Nannospalax > Nannospalax galili. Next base: position 2,889,147 of record NW_008348795.1, read on the forward strand.
AATGGACCTGCCTTCAAAGTGTTCGTAGCTCAAATTATCATGAATGTATTAAACCATTGTGCTTATGGCTCAAAAACTCTGGGCAGGTCAAACACAAGAATTGGATTGTTAAGTCTGCCCTCTCTAAATTAATCTTGAACATTGTGAAAACTGGCCCAACTTCCTGCACCTAGTCCTCCTCTGGTTGAAATGTAGTCCCTCTAAGGTGGGTTTTACCTAAGATGAGCCTGTGTTTGGGAGGCTGCCTCCCTACTCCTTAGACTAAGGGATCCCATTCTGAAAAAATTATTAATCTCTCTTAATGTATCTCCAGTCTTTCCAACAGGTCCAGGCTACAGCCCACTGAAACATCGGAGGCATATTCCCATTATATCCGGTACACCTTGACACCCATTCTGAGAGGAGAGATAGAACAACAGTTTCCAGTTCCATGGTTGGTTTGATTGGAATTCATAGCAGGCCACCTTGCACAGGCCTCACAGATTCTCTCCTCCTTCACCTCCTGGGTCTACTGATTAGGCCATGCCTAATTAACTGTTTGTTGGACTCTATCAAACAATGGATACCTCTGCTAAATTAATGTACTTCAAAGCCCAGTACAATTCCCTGTCACCTGAGGATATTGAGTCAATACTTTGACTCTGCCCTAAGACTAGTGGGGAATGTAATGGTAAAACTGACTCCATTTTACCCTAGCTGATTTTTTATTTTTCCTATGTTTTTTTCTTTTTTTCCCAGACATTCCCATCGCAACCCATCAGTCAGACTGGATTCTATGATGGTTCCAGCTGCTTCTATCATACTTGGAAACTTACAACTAGTCAGGTAGCAGGTCATTTCCCAGATGTGTGGAATGGAGCCCATTGTTTCTTCAATTCTGAGAAACTTGTTTTTCTCTAACTAAAGCTTTCTGTTAAGGGAAAACTTCTTTGTTAACTGACTTGTCACTTTTCTGATATAACTTTAGTTTTTGGCTTTGGCCCTGGTTTGATGTAATTATATTTTTAAGTTTTATAAACCCTACCCTGGCTCTTCTTGGGGTCAAGAAGAGTTCTTACTGGAGATTCCCTTCTCTACCAATGACTGATTACTAAAGGTCTCTTAATTGGACCATCACTATTTTGCATTCCTCTATTCCTTGTGCTTCATATTACATGGGATGCCATCATTAAGAATACAAATGACAACAAAGCTGGAATGAGTGTAGGAAAAGCATAACCCTTATACGTTGCTGATGAGAGTGTGAACTATTTAATCCACTCTGGAAATCAGTCTGGAGATTTCTCAAAAAATCAGAAATAAATCTAACCATATAATTCAGCTTTATCACTCCAGGACCTAGTCCCACACTAATGCATATCTTATTAGAAAAATACTTCACTTCCATATTCATTTCCAATATATCCATAATAGGTGAAAATAGTATCAACCTAGATGTCCATCAATAGATGAATGAGTAAGAAAATGTGGTACAAATACACAGAAGAATATTACTCAGATACCAAAAATTGAAATAATGAAATTTGCATGTACATAGATGGAATGGATGAAAATATACTGAATCGGCTAACTCAAGTTGAGAAAGATAAACACTGAATGTTCTCCATCATATGTTATCTAGTTTCAAATCTTCTGTTCTGTATGCTTAACTTGGAATACAAGTAGAACTTAGAAAACTAGAATTGGTCCATTGATTGGAGCATACATTTAGAGAGGGAGAATAGTGACCTGGAATATAGGTGATGTGAAAATAGGAAATTTCCGTGGCAGAACCATTCTAGCAGACAGCAGAATGGTGGAGAAATGAGAGACAAGGGGAAGGGCAAGCCAGAATACAGTGTGAACAAGCTACATGTGAACCTCGGAACATGTGACCTTATAAAAGGATAGGAGAACATGCATGTTTTGAAAGTAGAGGGAGGGATACTGGGACCGAAAGGCTTGATCAGTGATTGTATAAAGGGTGTGGGAAAACACAGCTAGGGTGTAGTTTAACTAAAAATGAGGATGGGAAAAGAAGCTTTATGAAAACACCACTAGTCTGTAAACTAACTAAATATAACTTTAAAAAATTAATTTAAACTGGGGCTACAGGGAGACCCTGTCTCAAAAAGACAAAAAAATAAATAAATAATTTAAGCAGAAACACCCCACATCAATGAATACTTCTACTCCAGAAGAAAAAAAGTGATTAAATGAAAATTTCAGGGCTGGGTACAGGTTACCTCCCTGAGTTATTAGTCAGAGAAGCCCCAGAGACACCCAAAGTGACACAAGTTATTGGCATTGCTAATAGCTGCCCACCATAGCTGAGGCAAGTCTCCATGCTGAAGACACCATGTACTTTGCTTGTAAGATGCAGAGAAATCAATTGATAAGGAAACCCTCCTTCCTGGCTGACTTTCACAGTACCAGAAGGTGCTATGCAGGCTGCTGTGGGGGAAAGACATCAACCATTTTGTCCAGTGCTAGGCCCTATCTTCTATAATAATGACCTGACAGACAGATGTGCCCACTTGTACAATAGTGGCAAGATTATGGGGTTAACCATCACATGCCTGATCGAATTTTCACATTGCTCCATAGAAGAATTTATGCCTGGTACAATAAACATGGGTAAAATCATGACTAGGGAATTCATGGACCCTAGGTTTGAACATGTTATGTATTTTCTAAATGATCATGTTGTCAAACCACTTTCTATTTTTTTTTCATATCCACAGATGTGTGCTGCCCTGGATCTTGGTCAGAGAAACTTCTTATTGAAGAGACTTACTAATGTTCAAAGAAACTGCTGAGATAAGTAACTATGCTCAGCCAATCTTAGGATATCTATGTCAACCACTCTCCTCTAGAACTCAGGGAATGTCTCTAAAGAGGGAGCAGGAAGATTTTAAGAGCCAGATAATGAGGAGGAATATTGTGAAATGTTATCATTTGGGCATGAGAACACATGAACTCACCACAACTCTAGGGAGGGACTCCTGAAGCCAGTCTACTAGCTAAGGAACCATTGGCAGTTAATGGCTATGGGCGTGGGGGTGGGGTAGAGTTATTTTCTTTAGTAGTGTGATCACTGGTGAGCTGCCCTTGACCCAGTGGGTGACCCTATGCCCATGTGTATGTGGAATTCACTAATTGAACTCAGTAGGTTAAATGATTAACAATTTTATTATAAAGGTAGACATGAAATCAAGATGAAGTTGTGATGAAGATTTCTGAAAGGAGTTGGCGTGGAGGAACGAGGCATGGATATGAGCAAATACAGTGTGTACCTATATGGAATTTCTCAAAGAATGTAGAACAATAAATATAAATTGATTTTTTTAAAAACAGAAGTTAAAAATGGCTAACAGATCTCCAGAATACATACATACATACATATGTGTATATATATATATATATAGAGAGAGAGAGAGAGAGAGAGAGAGAGAGAAAGAGAGAGAGAGAGACAGAGAGAGAGAGGTGTATTTTTGTATGATGAGCATCGAGCATCTTGAATACAGTATGGCATTAAATTTATACTTGCAAAACTCAAGGGAAATCATGCAAACTAGGATGCTTAATATGAACAAAACAGTGGATAAATTGAGGTAATTAGCCTTGTTATAATTTTTCCATTTATAGCTAATGTTTTTCAAAAGTATATCTTAGCTTATCTTAAAAATATGCTTATTTTTATATTTGAGATGCTATTTAAAATAATATTTGATGACTGAATTGTAGTTTGACTCATCAAAATTCAGGTTACAAATTTTATCTAGTAGCTTTTATTTGCATTTTATTTTATAGATTGTAGAGCTAGAGGTTCATAGAAAATGCTTGAATCCAAAATGGAGTATGCTGGGCATGGTGGCACACGCCTTTAATCCTAGCCTGGTCTACATAGTGGTTTAGCTCAGCTGGGACTACAGGGAGACCATGTCTCAAAAAAGACACACACAAAAAAAAAGAATACATGGCTAGAGAGGGAACCATGTAGAGAATTGATTAAAATAATTGGTATGGATGCATGTAAGATGATGGCATCTAATAAGCTAGGAAAGATGTAATAATGCAGAGTCATACATAAACATTAATTGTATTTAAGAATGAATAATAATTAAACATCGAATTATTAAACTTTTTATAGCTATGTAAATAAGGAAACAAAATACTCCATTTTTGGAATTTTAATTTTTTTAGTTATTTAAAATTGATATTGGTATGACTATGGAAGAACCTTGCCTTATTCACATTTTCTGTCTTTCTCCTAAGAAAGTGCGCTGTTTCTATGCACAGGAAACCCTTAGCCTAAGAACGTTTGTTTCCTTTGAGAACTTGTAACAAACTGCAATTTGACCATCCATGTAAACAAACTAAAACCTCTTGGACAACAGCAGACAAATTACAGCCAGTTACACACAGCTGTTTCATCACAAAGCAAATAAGGCGGGCACCTTACTTGGTTGTAGCCAATCAGGCAACTTCAATAGTTTGCTTTTTTTTTCCCTCAAATTCTGGTAGGTTGTTTAATTTCTGTAAAGCTTTCTTTTCAACAATATAAAGAGAATAATAAAACATGATGAAAAAAATCCCCTACTTTCTTAAAAATATCGTGGATGCTTAAACTATTGTAGATCCCACAGTTACAGAAAATGCTAAACACTGTTTCCTTGACCTTCAAACAGAAAATTGAAAGCACTGATGAAAAATCTGTCTTTACTTAATTTTAAAATTTTATTATTTTTGAGACCGAGTTTTGCCCAAGCTGGGCTGAAAAGCAGTGTGTAGCTTAGATTGGCCCTGAATTCATGATGATCTTCCCATCTCAGTCTTCTGAATGCTGAGATTACCAATAATGCACTACCAGGCCTGACTTGAGGGAGATGGCTCTTAAATAAAGCAATAGTAATCACAATAAAGACTACTGTTTCAATCATAATTTATCAAATCATAATTTAGGATGAACAGTATACTATAAATCACAACTAGGAACAATATATGCATATGGAACTCTATATGAGAAGGTATCTCTTCCATTTCATTGCATTGTATCTAATTGTCTCCTTTCCTAATCTATTCTATCCTGCCTAATTTCATTTAAATTAATTTCTGGTCACAACTTTTCAAATGGAGTATATGAACCACTAATGAGTCATGAGATATGACAAACCATTCAGTCAAATAATGCAAAGATGACATCACAATGACAATATAGATACATGATAGATGATGATGATAGATAGATGATATAGATAAATAAATAATAGATAGAAGATAGATAGATGATAGATGATTAGATATAGCCATAGGAAGGCAGACAGATAGATAGATGATGATAGATAGAGGATAGATAGATAGATAGATAGATAGATAGATAGATAGATAGATGATAGATAGATAGATGATGGTTATCTAAAGATTCTTCTCTGGTTCTCCAAAGATTCATTCTCCTCAGACATCATTATCCTAGTCTCACTTTTTGACAAGTGGATCATAATGCAAAAAGAATTCTAATCAATAGTATAATAAGTCCTGTGAAATTAGTGTAGTCTCAGGCCTACAGATACTCTAACATAAACTTTATGTGATTCATTGAACATTACATAAAACATTCCTTTCCACATGTAATACACCCTCTGTAGATAGCCTCAAAGAAGAGGAATTCAGTACAATACAAGCCAACTGATTGCATTTAATACACCTTTAACTTACTCCAGATATAACCAGTGTCTTACTATAAAACCTTGACAATAATCACTAAATGGTATTGTTAAATCCCATATAGAATGAATCTAAATTTTAATTGTTTGTTGTTTAGAAACTCTATTCAAATTTGTATATCTTAACATAATCTGGTCTGTACATTCAAGGAATTTAACAATCCAGGAGGGTAGATATAGCACAGCTGCATGGAGTCAATATCCCACAGATATTTTAAACAGCCTTAAATTTTAATTTCTTTTTCACATTTGTTAACAATAATAGGTTGCTTGACCATGCTTTGTAGTAGCATCCAGGCAGATATGAAAGTACTTTCTCATGAAACACATTCAAAAAGCAGGGAGTAATTCCTTTAATATAATATTGTAAGCAAAAGAAGCTATTAATTTGAGCTTCTCTTGTAGCTTTTAATTTTATTCCGTAAACACCTTTACGAATGCCAAGAAAGCACAAAGAATTGTAGATGACTTAATCCTTGGCATCCTTTTCAAAAACCAAGATAGGAAGATTATAATTTTTCTGTAATTTCTAACTAAATACAAACCATGGTGTGTAGTCCTTAGAAACTGTTCTTTAATATGTGGAGCATTTATTCACTGTTCTATTGGAGAATTATTTCACTGTTCTAAGGGATCATGTTTATTTTCTCCATACGTTTCCTATGTCTCATTATCCACAGCCAGGATTTATTTAAGCTGTGCTCTTGGCAAAATTCTATCACTTGAAAATGTTGAAGTTTATGATACAGCTTACAGAAACATATTTTGGTAAAAGCCCAAATTTCTTGATTTTAAGCATTGCAATCATAATCATAATTGTACTCGAAGTTCAGAGTATAGGGAAATGAATGTGTAATGGACAATTCAAAGGAGATGGCAAGTTGGAAAAATGGTTTATGTAAGTCTTCAAGAATGAGTCATGCTTAGGTTGAGATTGAAGGGGATGTAGGGCAAGAAGGATATGAAGACAGAAATAATGGATTATAGAAAATGTTTTAAACATTTCTACCCTGGGAAAATAAAGTACATGTGGAAGAATCTAGGAAAATAATGTGTGATATTTTGTCTGTTTATGTGTGCCCAACTTTAAAATGTGAATGTTATATTCACAACCATAAGTTTGTTCAACAATCACAAAATTTTAGGATGTATTGAGAGGAAATATAATTTCTTTTTTTATTTATTATTTTCATTTTATGTATATGAGTGTATTGCCTGCATGGATGTAAGTGCACCCATATCATACAATACCTGTGGAGATCAGAAGATGTTGTTAGATCCCCTGGAACTGGGGTTACAGAAAGTTATTAGCTGCCATGCTGGGAATCAAACCTGCGTCTTCTGCAAGAGCAGCCAGTGCTCTTAGCACCTGAGTCATCTCTCCAGTCCCCTGTAATTTCCATTTTATAAATAAAATATTTTGAAGGCCATAGACCTTTGTGAACATTCATATTTTTAATAAAATGATAGTATTCTATTAAATGGTAAATTGGACACAAGCTCCATATCTTTTCATATTTCTATCAAATATTTATGAAGCAATTATTATGGGCCAAACATTACTTAAATGTCTGTTGAACGCCCCCCAAGCCCAGCAGGCTTGGAGCTTCAACAAGAGAAGAGTCAAGACAAAGGTCTTGATTTTATTGTAAAAGTTTAATTCTTACCAGTCAGGTGGCTTTTTGTTGTGAGGAACACAGATCTTATATAGGAATCAGATTTGGGGTAACCAAGGAATCACCAAGGAATCACCATGGATATTCTACTAACAGAAAGTAACTAAGGACACAGCAGGTTGCTGCATTACCTCACCATCTCTGGTGCCCAAAGATGGAAATGAAACTAGGTTTCTAGGAGATCTAATTAATAATGGCACAGCCTGTCAGCTCAGACTGCTGAAGCAGAGAGCTCAGAAGCTCTTCAATTGGCACTCTACTTTTTTCCAATGCTTAGGTCAAGCATGGCTCCCGACAATTCTCCCTTTCTTTTTATATTTTTTAAAGATGTAGAACATGCCAAGACTGGGATGGAAAGACCGTGCCTGTCTTAGGTCATCCTCTACCAGACCAAAAGCCGTAGGGTATTGCCTGTTACCCGCTTTACTCTGAGAAGATCACTGGCTAACCGGCCTCCGTAAAGCTCCTGTCAATTGGCCACAGCCTTGGGAAAGAAATGGGAAATAGTGCTATAGCAAAGTACGTTTGCAAAGGTGTGCCACCGAAAGTAGGAAATTGAAATTTCAGGTCTTATGTAGGTCTATGGGCCATTCGGTCACTGTAGGCATAGGCGGCATAGGCCTAATTCCCCCATGTAAACGTAAAATAAAAGGACTCCAATTAGGAGTTGGGAAAAAGAATGAAACCAACAACCCAAGGGCACATAGGGAGTACATAAGGGAAGGTGCAACACACAAATGATCATAACAATGGTGTACAAATCATGTGGAACAGTCAATCAATCAAGTAGGGTAGAGATGCATCATAGCTAAAGGCCATAGAAGGAGAACGGTGGGTGCCAGGTGGTGGAAAAAGTCCGGGCAAGGAAGAAGAAGAGCAGGATGGCAACAGCAGTCGAAGCAACGCGATGTCACAGGCGGTGTAGAATCCGGAGAGTCCGCACCCCTACCAAGGCGTTAAGGCAGCCAACAAGCACTGTCAGCATCCTGTGAAAAAACAGAAACATGCCCTCTCCCCCAAAGGAGGACTCGATCTGGCAGAATCTGTGGAAGAAGAAGGATGGCACAACCTATCAGCCACAGAGCGACCTTGTGCATCCAGAGTTAAGAAGTTCAAAACAAAGAGAGCATGATTTAATGAATTTTGTGGTGAATGGGTACATAGTTGATCTTGTTTAATCTTGTCCAATTGTTACGTAAGAGTGCCAGGACCTTGTGGATGATAAGGAATTCCCATCCAGACCGTAAAGCCTAAGGAAAGGTGGAAACGAAAAGAGAGGAAAGTTAAGATTGATTAGGTTAGGGTATTTCCTACTGTCTCCAGGCTTTTTCCTATTGTTTTTTATTTTGTCATAGCAGCCAAGTTTTTCTTTTGAAAATGAAGGGAAGATAGAGTAATCTTAGCAGCCCGTTTGTGAGCCTGTCAATGTAGGCAACGGAAAACACAGTGACCCCCTACGAACAGTATGCAAAGAATAATCATTAAGGTAATCAAAAATCCAAAACTATGTAAAATACTCTGAAACCATCCACGAGGATCAAGACCAGAGAGAGTATTCGCTAAAGAAGTAGCTATCTGATCAATAGAAGTAGCAGAAGGCATTTCTTCGGAAAATGCTGCAGTTGCATTTCATTGAATGTTGCCTTATCCATTTTATGAAGTTTATATTTTATGAAATGAATGACAAATACTGATCATAATTTCAAAATAAATGTAATAGGAGGATATACTGTGTTATACAAGTACTTCAAGGGAGGTTAGTAGAGCAGGAGCACTTTGAGAGATGAGTGGAATATTGATGCAGATTTGTTGAGGGTAAGACTTAGTAAGAGGACAGAATTTGAACTTGAAAGAAGCCCATACATGCTTCTAAAGGAAAAGAGGCAGCTCAATGTAGAGACTACAAGAAATGTCCTGGCATTTTCCAAGGAGCACAAAGAAGACCAGGAGAACAGGTGTGAAAACAGTTATTGACTATTTTGGTAGTAACAGTAAGAAAATGCTCAGGGATAAGGGGGAACAACTCTGAATATGCACATGTATGCTTTTAGCAAAAAGTAGTGTCCATATGAAATTTTAAAGGGACAGACAACAGGATTTGATTTGGGAGGTTAATTAGGAAGCTGATAAAGTGACAGAGGCAAAGATGATGGGCACACAACCAAGGCAGGAGTCGCAGAGTGCGTGAAAGTTGATGAGAGCATCATGTTGTTTGTTTGTGTGTGTATGTGTGTGTGTCTGTCTGTCTGCCTGTCTGTGTCTGTGTCTATATGTGTGTGTATGGTTTGAATCAGGGTCTCCCTGTAGTTTCACCTAGCCTGGAACTTACTATGTAGAATAGCGCTACCTTGGTCTCCAGCCTCTGCCTCCCAAGTCTTGAGATTAAAGACATGTACCACCATTCCTGACTCCTTATGCCATATTTTTAAGTGAGAGTGTGAAAAAAAGTAGTCAATTGATGAACCTATGTTATGGACAAGGCAAATATAGAAACTAAATAAAGCTAATCAGTTAATGAGTCACTGCAACACAATATTTTTGTGTGATTGAGTCTGTTATTGCATTTTTGATATCTAAGTAGATACATGAATCTTGAGTATAATGAAGCACTTTGGTTAGCAGATAAAAGTTTTGGGGTATAAAGTATTGTGTAGAGGTTGTTACAATCCCTGAACTGAATGAATTCAGAAAAGTTTATATAAGAACAGAAGAGGAGAGGCCCCTAGGCTTAGTCCCAGAAATGTCCAAAGGGAAAATTTCTGCAGGAAAGGAACCTGAGATGAATTAATTGGTGGATCTGGAAGTACATATTGTCCTGAAAACCAAACTAAAATGCATCAAGGGAGAGGCAGTAAACAACCATCAAACATAAACAGTAGTTAAGTAGGCTGTGTACTGAGACCAGTTCACTACATTTAACACCACTGGGGCCCTCTATGATTCCTTTGAAACCGAGGCTGGATTATCATTTATTTCTTCTTAGTATTCCAGCACAGAGTTAGAAATGTGAGTTGTGATTCCAATTATAGTATTCTTGCCTTTATGAGAATCAAATTTAGAGCTGAAGTGCTACAAGAATCTAGAGTTCATTAGACAAATCAGGGACAATTTAAATTGTAGGAAAAAATTTGCTGTCAACTAAATCTATGATACATGGTTATTCTTTGAATTTTTACTCATTTTTGAAAACAAAATATTTGATTATTCAAAATAAATAAAAGATAGTTTGGTGATTTGAATGGAATGTGCCCCATAAACTTAAAGTATTTGGACATTTTATCCAAAGTTGGTGGCACTGTTTGGGAAGTTTTAGGAGGAATCATGCCACTAGGGACATGCTATGAGAGCTCTTAAGCCTTGCCACATTTCCAGTCACACTCTGCTTCCTGAGCTTTCTTTAAGATGTTACATTCAACTTTCTGCTTTGCCCCCCTCTACCACCATGTCTCCCTGTTATGATAGACTCTGGCCGCCCTGGAACCATACGCCAAGTAAACTCTTCCTTTGGTAATGTATCTTGTTGACAGTGTTTTATCACAACTGAAAAGGAATGAATGCAGAAGTTGGTACCAGAGAGTGGGCTGTTGCTGTGAACATTCTGATCATGTGGGATTTTGGAGCAATGTGAAGACTTTGGAAGTTGTGAGTAGAAAAGTGGTTTAAAGGTATAAGCAGAGCTTAAAGGGCTGTTCTGATGGGACTGTGGAAGAAAGTAGTGCTGAGAGCAACGTAGTTCCAGAGGGAAATGAGGACTTAATCAGCAACTGGAATTTCTTGGCAGAGTCTGGCTATTGTGTGTCCACAGCCCAAGAGCTTGCCTGAGGTTCAGTTGAAAAGTAATGGACTAATTTCTTTGGCAGATGAAATTTCGAGATAGCCTAATGTAGAAAGGGTGGCATGGCTATTAATAATGAATGTTTTTGAGATCTCCAATGAAAAAGTTTTAGAAAAAAGGACAGAAAGAAGCAGAAAATGCAGAGTTTGGATAATAACTGCACTGGGAAGTTTAATAATGTTGGTGCCAAGGCCTGTGAAGAAAGAGAAGCTCTTTCTAATAAGGAGATTAGAGCCATTAGGAGAGACCTTCAGAGTTGTACTGGAGCAATAGAAAAAGGAGCCTCAGGGCAAAATCACACACAGCTGAGCCTCTAGCTATTGAATGGAAAAAAAGCTGCTACTGTGGATGAAGCAGGCCAGGACTCATCAGGGCTGACAGTCAACTTAGTAGTGGCATTCATGTGGTGCCCACTTTAGAGACATGAAAGATGCAAAAGTGAAGGGTCATTGTTACTTCCTCCATGGTTTCAGAAACACATGGAGACTAGCCAGCATGCAGCATGCGTATAGAAGGCCTGACTGGCCATTTCGTGAAGTTGTGACAGTAAGGCCTGGTTGGCAGTTTTTTTGTCACTGCAATAGAGACATGACTAATACAGAAGATAAAAATCATACAAAAATAATTTAGGTGATATGCCTACATTAACACTTTAAAGAAGAAATAATGATGTCATATGAGTATAATGTTAAAGTGTACATAAGGATACTAGTGGACTATTATAAATTAGAATCTACCTCAATAACATAATTAATGGTTTAACTTTTTTCAATATCTAAGATGATTAGAAAAATATTTATAAAAAATATCATTTTCACCGGAGTGGAATACTGAAATAAAAGACTGTAAAAAAAAATCTCCATTTGTTCAATCAAAACATGGTGAATCTATTCAGTATCTGCAGTTGCAGAGATGAAAGAGCATGTGCGTATTAAACAGTGCTGACTCTATGACATCTTAGAACTCTTAATTGTCTCCGGAAACCCGCTGAATCCAGACTCATACACGTCTTATCAGAAGCCTAGTCAAGCCACTTTGAAAAGATCATTCTGCATAAAACGGAATATATGCATGTGAATGAAATATAATAATGGTTATCCACTAAAAAGTAATTCATGACAAGCTTGAAACATGAATTTTATAACTGGACACTTTATTTATAACATATGAGTTTTCATCAAAATATAATTCATAAAGGAAAAGCACATAAGGAGCAAGCGAATGTTTTTTTTTTTTTAATTAAGAGAAGCATCACTTTACATGGGGTAAAACATTCATGAATCATTCATAAATCCTACTGTGATCAGATACCAAAGATGCAGGCCTCCCTGACCAATACTTCTATCAGAAACTAGAAATGATTAATTAGTTAAATTATTAATTATTATTAAGTTCCAGGTGGGTAGGATGGGAAATAAATATATTTATGAAATATTGGACAGGAATTTCAAGGCTATTCCCAAAGTCTACCCTTTTTATGTCCACATGATCTCAAACAGTGATATACTTTTCAGATATTGCAGCTTCTTTTACTAATGGTTTACAAGCAGAAGAAAATAACAACAATTTCAATATTGTAGATCTTTAATTAGAAAATTTCTCTTTGAAACTTTTCAATTTCCATGAGTTTAAGATATGATTATGGCAACCAGATCACACTTATGATTGGAGAACAGGTAAATAATTATAGCGTTATTGGCAGAAGACATTAGGCACCTTTGCTTTTGAAGAGCCCTAGGGAAGAAGCCTGCCTGTGTTCTCTGAACTGCACATGACACCTTCTCCTGGACTTGTCTGAGAGAAGTAAATGGTTCTAACAACTGGCTAATTTTTGCTTTATTTAGTTACTGTAACTTAGCTTATAGCCTTTTAATTCACGTAGAAGTTCTTATTAATGTATCTGGCACATAAAATATACTCTGATTCCATGTACCAAGTTACTGTGTACCTCTTTCGGTCTTCACTGAATGTGTACATACACATTATTTTTCTGCAGAGTCAATGAAAGCACATGTCAGACACTTCCTTCAATCACTGTATTAAGGATTTCACAAAGGGTCAACTAAATTTCTAGTTAATATCCTTTTCTGTTTAATGCCTTAAGGATTCCCTGAACAATGATCATAATTTAAACTAAATTGAATTATATGATTTCTAGAAAATGAATACTTCAGGGTTTGAATATCTGTGTTTCACATTAGTTTCTGTTAAATTTGAGTATTTTTTGCCCATTTGGAATGTATACAGTGGATTTCAAATAAAGGTAATAACAAAGAAATTGAATAAAGATAGATAATAGCATTCACACACACACACAGACACACAGACACACACACAGACACACACACACACA
>NW_008348795.1:2902733-2904476 GCF_000622305.1 Nannospalax galili
TGATAAAGGAAAATAAACTATAAAGAAACATAAATATCATTGCTGTGATCAAATTCCAGATGTTAATCATTTGCACCAAAACCTCCAAGAACTCACAGCTGCTCTTTTCAGTTTTGAGTCAGTATTTGTAAATGTGTCCATCATGAACATGAATTTCTTAGTTGTGGCCTTTTGTATATCAGCTAGTTTTTAAAATGTTTCAAAGTATTGTTCTGTAGCACATTTTAATAAATGTACAACTGTCATTTTGTACTTTAGTTGACTTTAGGCTGATAAGGTTGTTGATGAGTTATAGCATACTATTTTTGGATTGGTTCACCTTATGTTTAGTGCTCCATAATTTAAAAAGTTATTGTACTTTCATAATAATTGCAATGATTTCTAACATATTCCAATGAGTCTTGATTAATTCATCTCTTTTGAAATATTTATAATTGATGAATGTTTTCTTTCCATGATTCATCCTGTGACATTTTACAAGAGCAGCTTTTCCTAAAACATGACACTTGTGCAAAGGACAGGTCTTTTATCTTTATTTTTATTTTGCTTTCTTATTTTTATTGAATTTTTACAAAATTCTCTCTTTTTCAATTCCTTTTCATTTATATGTATAATGGATCATTCACCCAACCATTGACTAATTTGCAATGATTCTTCTGAGAAGAAATGCATCTGTTGTCTACACGTATACTATTTGTATTACAAGTATTAACTTGTAGCTTTCAAAACTTAAATGAACAATCTCATTATGTATTAGTTATTTCAAGGAATTAGAAGAAGCTTTTGGTTAGCAAATGATTTACATGTTGAAAATATATAAATGATAAGAACTGGTAAAGGACTTTAGTAACCGAAAGAGTTTTGCAAATACATCAGGTAGTTTTTCCATGAATAACAATAGATGTGCTAGAAAGTGATTTCACCATTCATTATACCAATAATTTTGCATGTGAGTCTTATGTAGTGTTTCTAAGGTAGAAAATTCTGAATCAGGTTAGGAAGCATTCTAAAACCTAAAACACAGAGGTACAAAATATTTTGCCATAATAACATATGGCATATAATAACATAATAGGTAACATTTGCGAATTATTTTAGAAATATCCACATACACAAACATTTATAGATGTAAAATATGCATTATTTCATGAGTGTGAATGTTTAAAAGATAGTGATCCACATAGAATAATACGTTTTTATCATATTTAGATCCCCTTCCCTATCTGTACCCCATGACTCTGCCCAATTTCATATATGTATAAAACTGTGCGTGCTGTCACCATTGTTGTTAAGTTCATATATGTAACTGCTCAGTTGTCTGGAAAACTCTGTTTCCTTGTGTTCATTTGCTACCTCTGGCTCATAGAGTTTTTCCATTCCACTTTCTCAGTGATCCCTGCGCTTTGGAAAGCACAGTTTGACATAGTTGTCCTACACGTGGCTACATACTCTACAGCCTCTTGTTCGCAACACATTGGCCAGGTGTGGGTCATTGTAATAATCACCATCTTCTTCATAAGAAAGCTTCTCTGGTGAAAGTTAAGATATGCATTAATCTATGGTTAGAACCATAAGTCAGTAATAATCAGGATCAAGCCCAGGGTCTTATGCATGCTACACAAGCAGCCTACCACTTATCTACTCTCCTAGCTCGGGCTCTTTTAGAAAGAAAATAGACACAGTCTACACTAATGAAGTTTAGAACTGAACTGGCACTATATATATATATATATATATATATAT
>NW_008348795.1:2904507-2971803 GCF_000622305.1 Nannospalax galili
CTGTATCCCATAATACTATCTTCCATGATAATGGCATAGATGAATTACATATTGTTTTAGCAAGTTTGAAGATGACATTCAAAGCAACAGAATTACCATAACCATCAAAGTTCTTACAAGAATTCACAGTAGTCTGGAATACTTAAAAATGAATTGAAATATATAAACTAATGTGAAATAAAAAGAAATGAGTTTAGGAGGCAAGAAAAGATAAATCTATTTACAAGGTAAAAGACTCACTCACTATTGCTGCTATAGATGTTTGAGGAAGAGCAGTTTATAGTCTAAAATTTTAAATGTGTGTCAACAAAAAGGTCAAAAGATTCACCTAATTCAGGATTAAACTCCTTCAGTTCTAGTCTTCCCAACCTCTTCTGAAAAATAGGAAGGTTCTTGTACTAACCTTTTATCTTTCTTTTACTTTTGAATAACTCTGAATTTATTTTGTGTTGTTTTATTTTATTTGCATTTCATTTCATTTTTTGAGACAAGGTCTTGTGTAGCTCAAATTCTCTATGTAGCTGAGGATGTCCTTGAACACCTGATCCTCTGCCTCCACCTCATACGTGCTGTGTTTACACATAAGCACCATCACCCTCTGCTGGGACCACTAACTTTAGTTTAAGTGTTTGTTTTCACTGTTCTACCTTCCATTCCCTCATTCTTTTCTTGAAATGCTATAACTTCCACTAATTCAGAATGTGAAATTATTTGGAAATTGGTTTCATGGAAATGCATTTAGTTAACTCAAGATTAGGTTAACTGGGAGAACAGTGGAATCCTAATCCAATATTGCTGTTGTCTTTTTTTCTTTCTTTTTTTTTTTTTTTTTTTTTTTTGTTTTGGTCTTTTTGAGACAGGGTCTTCCTGTAGCCCCAGCTGTCCTGGAACTCACTATGTAGACCAGGCTGGCCTTGAACTCACTGAGATACCCCTGCCTTTGCCTCCCGAGTGCTGGGATTAAAGGTGTGCACCACCATGCCCAGGGGGATATTTGGACACAGTGATGGAGGTACAGTGAAAATTGATTGGGTGGACTCAGGTCTATAGTCTCATGATACGTAAACAGTGAAATTGATAGTTAACTGCAGGAGAGGGGCATATAAGGGATGCTCCCTCAGTGTGAAGATGATTCAGATATAATTTGGAACCGATAGTGTGATTTTGGGCTTCTACTTTCCAGGTCTGTGAGCTAATACATTTCTGTCACTCAATTCACTGTTTGTTGTGTTTTGTTGTGGGGATAAATTATGCAGTATGTCACAGCATCTACCTTTCAGCTAGTGAAAATCATTGTTTCATTGTCTCATTGTTTTGTGGAAATAAATGAGATAGTTCTTATATAGTGTAGTGCAAAACAGAATACTTGTCCTTCAGGCTATAGATCACATGATCTTAAATAATGAGTCTTTAATGTGATGCAACATTTGGAAAATATAATAACAACATTTAGGAAAGAACAGACCCACAATACAATACAAAACATTAGTAAATATTATTATCAAATATATTGAGAGTAATTTCTGAATTATTTGAAAATGCAGAATTTTAATATAAATGTTGTTTTCATAGGGTCTTATACCAAGAAAAAATTGACTATTTTCTTCATTTAATATATATCCAAAGGTGAAACTCATAGGGCATTTTTTTTGGAATTCATCTGTATACAAATACAAAATTGACCTTCAAATAAAAGGGATGTGGTGGCTCATGCCTTTAATCCCATCAGAGGCAGGTAGAGCACTCTGTGAGGTCAAGGCCAGACTCTCCACATAGCAACTTCTACATCAGCCATCAGAAGATATTGTCTCAAAACAAAACAAACAAACAAACAGATCACAAAGTAATTATCCAAGAAACATTTACTACCTCAAGACCTGGCCTCTACTCTTCAGATATGAAATGAAGGAAGCAGTAAGCTCAATGGATTGAGCTCATTGTGTAGTCAAACACAAGCTTCTGTTACTTGTTGTTTAGGCAATACATTTAACAAAGTGAATGGTGGTATTGCCCCCTCTAGTATCAAAATGCTTCCATTTGGTTAATGCCTTAGAACTTGATATCTTGGTTATCACAGTAAAGACATCAGTACATCAGATAAATATTCAAAACTGCTTGAAAAGAGTAAGTATGCTAGAATCAACTTGGCTATGTAGCCTTGGTGTCTAAATTGGGTTTTCACCATTGCTGGACATTTTAAAATTGTGATGTACATGATAGACAAATTATGCTACATTTTTTGTGATTCAATTCTTACATGAATTGAAATTAATTCCATACATCTTTACATTCTGTACCTGATGTTTGCAAAAGAGCAAGGTTTGCTTAACTCTCCTTAGTGGCTTCCTAAGGAAAATGATTATAATTCAATATACCAGTGGAATTATGTGCATCACATATAAAAACCTTTTTTGGACAGTATATTTATGAATTTTCTTTTCATAGGAGATTTAAGTTTCTCTTGTTAGTGTCAGGCAGACTTGTATTAAGTCATCAGTTCTGCACATATGAACTAGTAAAACCTTGCTATACTTCAATTTCTCCAATGTCAAATGGATAGACAAAAAGCTTGCCTTTCTTGATGTTATGCAGATACATCCCTTAGCCCACTCCCTATGTAAGTAGGTACAGGTCTTTTTGCTAATTTTTCCAGCTGCTACATAATAAGATTCACAGACATAGTATAATTAATAAAATCACTGAAGAACATATGAAAAAATTTATGATATCCATTGAAACAACAAAAACCCCATAATTCTTTTGCTATTTGCTATTACATTAATCATCAAAAATCAAATTACAGGGCTGGAGCGATGGCTGAACAGTTAATGGCACTTCATGTCTTGCAGAAGACCTGGTTTGATAGTTCTGTGGCATCTGCCACCCAGTTCTGTCCTCTGTGGGCATCAGGGACAGACGGGGGCTGTGTGTGTGTGTGTGTGTGTGTGTGTGTGTGTGTGTGTGTGTGTATAAAATCGAATTACTGAGCTGTTTACAAACTCAGTAATAGATTATGTTCTGTTCACATGTACCTGAGATTACGAAGAGGAACTTGATTGTAGCAGTTAGTATCTCTCCATTCTCCAGTTTTGCAAGTGGGTTGTTTTCACAAAAAATGTATGGAAATCACTCATTTGAATCTTTCTAGAAATTTGCTAATGATTGGTTTTCCGGTAAATAATGAACTATGTTTACCAACGGAGGAATGTTCAGCTATAGAATGCTTTCAGCAGGTTACAATTTGGTACATTTAGTATTGTTTACGGCAAACACATATGAACTCTGTGGATTTATGAGAAGAACAACATGGAAAACAACATAACTACCAGTATTATGGAGATGCTAATGAAATGCAAGTCATTTAAAAAATTGTGTGCATATTTTCCATAAATGTGGGTAAAAGTGTGCCCTCATGAATTGTGTGCACATGGGGTGGGACAGAAATTCATCTTTGGGGTCATTCTTCAGCAGCTGTCTACCTCATTTTTTCAAATAGGGTTTATCACTTGGAAATATAGCTCAACCATTCAGCTAGACTAACTGGCCAGTGAGCCCCAGGAATCCAGCTCCATCTGCCTCCTTGGGATTATAATCTCTAACACACCTGGCTTTATGTGGGTATATGGGATTGAACTCTGGTCCTCATACCAGTGTAGCAAGTAGTTTACCATATCAGCTAGTCCCTAGCCCCAATATTATCTTTTATATAAAAAGCATTCAGACCTGTTACTTAGAAACCTTTTATATAATTTTGGGTTACAGAATTTAATTTAAGGAAGAATCTAAAGAATGGTATTGCCAGCCTAGTGATTATCTGTACTCTTCAAACAAACATATATCCCAAGTAATACACATGATATTCTTAAACCTAAACTGAATATCTAATACGTAGTATTATTTAAGACATAGTAAGAGGTTACCATTTACCTGTTGTCTGATTTCCACGAGGCTGTTTTTGGGTTACCGCTTTCTTCTCTTTTCCACAGCAGAGTTTATTTCTTTTCTACCCTGATTCTCATCAATGTAGGTACAATTAATCTCACTGATGCAATATAATATTATAGTGTGGATTTCAGATGAGTATGCTCTCTGGTAAAGGTACTCATCACATTGCTAGGTGAAGAGTTATTGGCAATTGATGGCAACTTGGTGCTGGAGATTCAGTTTTCTTCAGGAATGTGACCCCTAAGAAGCTCAAGTAGATGACCCTACACCCATTCACATATGGGAAGACCAAAAGGACTCAGTGGGCTTAAATACAGAACACACATGAACCTGGGAGGGAATGGTGGTGAGGGCCATAGTGGAGGAATTGGAGGGGAAGGAATAAGAATTGATTATGATCGAAAGACAGGCATGAATGTATAAAATTCTCAAACAGTGAAAAGAAAATACATTAAGTTAAAAAAGAATGATGCTCTACCCAGCATCATTCTTTTTTACTTATCTTCACATAGGTGGAACTTGTAAAAGAAAGGA
Organism: Nannospalax galili; assembly: GCF_000622305.1. NCBI lineage: Eukaryota > Metazoa > Chordata > Mammalia > Rodentia > Spalacidae > Nannospalax > Nannospalax galili. The sequence goes on from NW_008348795.1 coordinate 2,908,987, forward strand.
GCCAGGGACTCCGCCCAAGGTAATGTGACCCCTGAGGAACAGGTCCTCAAATGACCTTAAGCATAAAAATAAATCAGTTTTATCTGGACCAACTATATGGCCTTAAACACCCAAAAGGAAAGTATAACCAAAGGTTAAATGGGCCAATATAATTTCATAAGAGTCCATATGTATAGCTAAAGGCTACATAACAAGCAACAATGCAAAACAAGTGATACCTTCTTTTGAGTTGATGGTCAGGGTGGCCAAAGGGATTCCCAGATAGTAACCCAGCATAGAACTGGGAAAATGAACAGCAGACCCCAATCTTATCCAAAGGAATACTGACAACTGATTACCACTAGATGAGGAAGAGCTGACCCTCCTAAAACAAAGACCTCTAGATAGGCTGACTAGATTCACCAGAAGGGCAAGTAGTGGGGAATGGCTGGGGTGCTGACAACACAGCAGACAGTAGCAGGGATATGAAAGTATAAGGGCTCTAGTTGGGGGATGGAGGCTATGGGAGGGTGCTACCTGGGTAGTGGGTATATAAATAAATAAAAAAGAAAAGAAATAATTCTTCAAAGCATAGAAATTTGCTCCTTAATAATTAGTAGATGTGAAAAACATTACCATTGAAATCTACCTGATGACTTTATATCCATGCTCAGATGCCAAGGAGCTCAGAAAGTAACCGACTATGTGTAGTAATAAGCAGATATACAGAGATGAGAAACACATGTGGATCGTAGTATCAATTGTATTAAAAATGATTTTTTTCCTGTAAGAAACTGTATTTTAATAATGAAATGGAGATCTTTTTTAAAGTTTAAAACCTCATTTAATTTTATGTCTTATAGGGGTTATACAGAGTACAATATTGTATAACTGTATCAATTCAACTGTAAACCTAAAAATTTACAGCCAGTTTTGAAAGAGATGCATCTTAGCTCTGGAAATTGTTATTGAATATGTCACTGCTGTTGTAATGAAATGCTTCTTCTAATTATATGGTTATTAAATAAATAATTAAAAAAAGATCTTTATAAAAAAGTGATGCTAGCAAAATATTTTTTCACATCGTGAATGTTCTTTCATTATGTTGTTTTAATATTTCACAAGTGAACATCACCAGCTGAGACCCTCTTAATGCTTCGGCTCTCCATTATCCATCTGACACTATTCCATTATTAGACTTCTCTTGCTCATTTATCTGTTCAGAAAATATAGTCTTTTGTATAAGTTATGAATTTGGCTCACTACTACACTGAGATTAGAATTCTGTCACTGACTATCCAATATTTATAGTTGTTTCTCATTTAAAAGAGGCATCCTTGGGGGCTGGAAAGATGGCTCAGCAGTTAAGAAGACTGGTTGTTCTTGCAGAAGACCTGGATTCGAATCCCAGCACCCACATGGCAGCTAACAACTATCCGTAATTCCAGTTCCAGGGGATCCGACAGCCTCTTCTGTCCTCTGAGGGCATTGCACTACATGGGTGCACTTACATACAAGCAGGCAATACAGGCTTACACATAAAATAAAAAAATAATAAATAAATATTTTAAAAAATAAGAGGCATCCTAACTCATTAAATGTTTATTAAATTATTGATTACCACATACAATCACAAAATAAAAGTGAGAACAGCAAAATAAATGCATCCCTATAAAAAGTAACTTATTATTAGCACTTTGATCTTCTTAAGTTGAGAAAAAAAAGTTGGCAATTAATTGTAGGAGCTAAGTCTTCTACCTCCTGCCCATAGCATGCAGCTGTTTGGTCTATGTGGGGAATCCATACCAAATCCTAGGACTTCTACTTCTAATCCTTGATTATTATTTTGACACTGATTAAACAGCAAGTTTAAAGATTATCAAAACTTGAGATTTTAGCAATGGCTACTACTGTATTCAAAACAATGTCCTGATATGAGTTAGGTCTGAAAGCTGAATTAATTAGGGCCCTTCTATTAGCATACACTAAACTTCACAGATAGGCACTTTCCTTCATCTGATTTTCACCATTAAACAAGATAAAAATTCTTTTAAGGATGTTTTGTTAATTCTTTGAGAACTTCATTAACATAGTTTAATCATATTCCCCAACTCCTTCCAGATCCACTGAGCCCTGCCCTACCCACCTAATATTTTTTTAACACCCTCTCTAGTTCAAGAATTTTTGCCCAAATATTCATGAATATAAAACTAGCCCTGGATTGGGGTGGACCTATCAGGGGTCAGGTATTTAAAGAAAATGTATTATTCTTTCCCAGCAACTGTCAAATACCAATAGCTCCTGAGCGAGGACTGGGATTTCATGCCACATCCCTGTCACGGTTGTCAGTTCATATGTATAACAGGCCTGTTGTCTGGAAAGCACTATTACCACTGTCTACCACCTCTAGCTCTTAAAATCTTCCCAGATAATCTTGTTTGAAGATATTTGAGTCTTACAGGAGGGGTGTGATAGAGCTGTTCCCTTTATGGCTAAAACTATGTAGTCTCTGTTTATCTACAAATTGACCAGTTGGAGTCTTTGCTTAACAGTTAATTACATTATTCAAATACGGCAGTTCAAAGAGAGCGTTCACAGTCTTCTTACAGACATCTGAGATACAAGAATGTCCACAGAAATAATCCCAATGTATTTTTCAATAAATATTGACAGATGATATAATTTAAATAAGTCAAGGGGAGATTTTTCTATTGAGATATTCCATCTTAAGCATTTTTAAAGCCTTGAATAATTTTTAATCATGCTGTCAAAGTCTTTCATGTTGACAGAATTTTCTGAGCTTTGAGTAGAAATGTGTCCACTGACCTAAGCTTAATTATTAACTATAGGAAAAAAGTGGAATCCATCTTTTGAAAATGACAGCATTTACCATTTTATGCCCTCCCTTTTCTCTGTTTTCCAAAATACTATCACTATTTTATTATTCTTTCTATGTCTTGGGCTTTATGGAAAGCTTCCATTTTTCATCTATACATCCTCCTGAATTTGTGTTTGCTCCTATAAATTTAGATGATCCTTACTTAAAGTATTTCATATAGCTCTGAATTTATGTAACCCTATATGTTGAGGAATCCCAAATTTTTATCATTACTATAGGCCTCTGCTGAGTTAAGTGTTTAGTCAGGCCATAGTAAAACTCACAAGTAACACATCCAGCGCTCAGTTCATTACACTTTCTGGACCTAACATTTTAACTCATTTTAACTGAATATTTCCATTATATCATTATTATTATTATAATTATTATTTACAAACATCTTATTTTCATGTATGGGCACAATGATGGAAAACTGTCATTACCATGAGTCAAAAAGAGATTCAGTGCAATTCCCAGCACAAAATAAGTGAAATTATTCAGAGAAACAAAAATAAGGAATTCTAGGTTTGAAATGAAGACAAGTGTCTGAATAGCTAATGTAGTCCAGAGCACAGTGGGCAGTGCTTCAGGTGCAAAATACTTGACCTCAAATGGAATACATAGCATATGTTTTAGTGACTGTTTGTTGCTAGGACAGCACCTGACAAGGGCAAATTAAGTAGCTCCATTTTGCTTCATGGATGGAGGATATATTTCACTATGGAGCAGAAGATGCAGCAGCTGCTCATATCGTGAGAAGCACAGGGGGATGTGAGTGGTCAGCTCTCTTTCTCTTTTGTATTCAATCCAGTCCCCAAGCCCAAAAGATACACTGTCTAAATGCAGGGCGCAGCTCTCCTCAATATGTCTTGATTTACCTAGTCAAATACATTAAGTCAAAATGCTAAGGCTGTGATCTCAGTTCCTTCATTTTTCTCCCTTATCTTACTTGCCTTTCAAGGAATTCTCGATGATTTTAGAGAGGAGAATTCTATGAAGTCTGTCACATCACTTCATCAGTTATCTCCGTGCTTGGGACAGAATTAGGATTTTCTGGCTGCTTTATTCAGCTTTCATCAGCCCCAGTGGATGTGATGTCCTCATTGATTTTTGCTTACATATTGGAGTGCAATATCAAAGTGTACTACCTTACATAGTGTTCTTTTTTCTTTTTTAACAATCTATTCTTTATTTTTCCAGAATGGTCTTCCTTGATTACTGGTTGATACTGAGGCACTGAAATGAAACAATATTTGGAAGTAACAGGTTTGAACTTTCAAAAAAACTGTGAATGATTGCAAATATATCCCCCCATGTTTTTATAGTATTGCTTCTCTGACCTCTATATTCTCTTTCTAATGTTTCATCTAGAGAAAGACAGCTCTAACATTTCTAGAGGGAACTCAGAGGTATGTTTGCCTTTGTGTGAAGTATTGTGAGACCTGTTTCATAAGGACGGATGTCTGCAGCATCTCTGCCTCTTTCTGTCTAGGAGAAAATCCAAATATAGCTTTACAACCCTTTTGAATTTTTATCATACTTTCCCTAGCTGACCAACAAAGTCTGCAATAGAACCTTGAAAATAAGTCAGGCTCTTTGAAAATGCATTCACTTTATTCTAGTGATGGCAGTGTACTTTAGAGCCACTTTGTCAATTAATCACCACAAATAATTTTTTAGAGAGGCATAAACATGTCCTGTTTCTTTTAACCTTCTAAATGAGAAAATGCTAAAATTGGTATTGATCTTCCAAGAGTTTCAACTACGTAGAACTGTACTTTTGAAAATAGTGTCTGTCATTTCTTGTATTGAGACCGATGGATACTTCTTTTGAAATTGAATTTTTATAGTTTTTTCTTTAGATTAAGGCCAGAATATTTTTTACAAGTCTAAATTTAACGTATTCAATCATTTTCTTAGAGTTAATCAGTATTTCTAAAAAGTAAATTATACATCTTGATATACATGTATAATTTTTCCCATTAAAAATTAAGTTTTGATTGAATTTTTGTGATTTTCAAACAATATAGATTGATGGTGCTAGATTCCCTTCCCTATTCTCAGCCCCCACTACATCCACCCAGTTTAATATACTCTCTTATTTATTTATTTTTATTGACTTTGTAATTTTCATACATTGACGATGTTTCATTTAAGGTTTAGCATCTCACTGATACTTATTATCTGCATTTAACTGGTTCCAGAACTCTGTAATTATGCCTGTTTTGACAGTGTGGTTAACCGCTGCACTGAGTAACCCTCCTAGCCTCTTGTTAAAGTGAGAATCTCCTTTCCTTAGCCCAGTAAATGACTGTAACTTCTCAGAATTAGCACAGTTATTATCTCCCCCAAGAGACATTCAATCCCTTCATCCAGAGCAGAGAACTAATTATTTTCTTCCTATGCTTCCAGAGTTCTTGCTGGTTAGTTCATCTCTACTTATCACTCTTCTGAATTTTCTGAACACCATATTTTTTAAATGAGCATCGTCTTTCTCAAGTTAGAAAAAGCACAAAATCATAGTAAACATTCAACAAATATTGGTTTTGTAAAATAATCTATAAATTACAATTTTTGCATTAATGAAAATGTACCCAAAGTGAAGGCAATGAAATTTGACTATAGAATTTGTAGCATTATGTATTCAACCAAATAAGTCACATTCATATTAGTGAAAGGTTTGAAAGAGCTAATCAGTGAAAATTTTGTTGAAAGTCACAGGAGGTAGCAAGCACTCAGCTTACCACTAATATATGCTTCCTAAGTGCCATCTGAAAAGCCCCATTAAGAATGACTTTTTCCTCAAGCTCCCTCCATTAGCAATAAGATCACAAAGTCAAACAGCAAAAGCTTTTAAGGGTCTCTCTTTAACAAGAGACAGAGTAGTGCATAAAGATATTAGGAATTACTAAGGGGATGAATGAAATCACTCTTGCTGTTCTTTTTATGTTGTTTGTCCTCAGAAAAATCACCATGTTTCTAAACATAACCTAATGACTTAGTAGTGTTAGCATAATCTTGGGTAATTTTAAAGGTCTACTGATTCCAGACATATTCATCTATGTACAATTCATGTTTTAAGATTATTCATTGTCTAAAACTGAATTCAAACATAAAATCATGTGACATTTATTATGGACATATAAATATCAGATATTTATCAAGCTAATACCCATATCAATGTTACAGTGTTCTAGGAAATGATTGTCATAAAAACATTTTCTTCTCAGATGGAGAGAAATCCCAAAGTACTGATGACCGAGTCTAAGTCTAACTGGCTCAGTTGAGGATCATTCTTTCATAGAGATGGTGCTCAAAATCCTGACAGATAAAAGTAGATACTTCACTTAGAAGAGAAAACTAAGACCCTACGCCACTTCAGCCTTTACACATAGGAAAAATAAATTGTATTTACTCATGTATTGATTTAGTTTTGAAATTTAAGCCTTCTTTTAAATCAATCATTGATAGTTATTAATAAATTTTAATGGAAAAAATAGTATTAAACCAAAATATATAGAAATGGGGCATTTGTCAGAACCTTGTAAAGGCCATTATAGCGAGCCTCCCGTTAATCACAGAGGCTATATCCCAGGACTTTTAGTGAATGCCTGAAACCCTGGATACCAAACCCAACAAAGAAAGGCCTTTTCCAATTTGCTTTCGCACTTACCATGTATGGTGATTGTAACAGTTGCAGCTTGAATTGCAATTTTACTTCACAATTTCTGTTTCTTTATTAAAGCAAAAACTTTTTCCTTAAGAAAGGTGTTTGCAGTTATGACTTAGCATATCGGAATTGCTAGACCCATTATAAAATAAATATAAAGTATTATAACAAAACTAGATGTGATACCAATGATGACTGCTAAGTACTAGTAGGTAAGTATCATATACAGTGTGCATACAAATGCGCTATATAAAATATTGAGTACTGATCAGATTTCAAAATGACTCCATTATCTCAAACTGTCTGATTTTCATGCAGATTACACTGTATTTTAATATTATTCTTTAAAAACTCATAACATTTGAGATGCTGAATATAATAGATATTTTAAAATACAAGAAAATATTTTTTAAATATTTTATTTTAAAATGATTTTTGTGTATGAGCATATTGCCTGACTGTGTGCAAGTGGACCCATGTCATACAATGCCTGTGGACGTCTGAAGAGAGTGTCAGATTCCCCTAGAACGGGAGTTACAGATGATTGTTAGTTACCGTGTGGGTGCTGGGAATAGAACCTGGGTCCTCTGCAAGAGTAGTCAGTGCTCTTAACTCCTGAGCCATCTCTCCAGACTCAAGAAAATAATTTCCTATAAAAGCAATTTTAAGTGTCTTAACAAAGCAGTCATAGAGATTCCAAGTTGCTGGTTTCTCAGTATGCCTAGTCAATTCTCTCCAGACTGAAATGATAAATTGCTTTCAATGAAATACTAATCATTATTCTGGAGCAATTCATTCACAATATTCAAAACACTATTTTCTACTTTAAAATATCTAATTTCTGTTCTTCCTTGAAAGACATGAGTTATTGCTTTGGCAATCTGTTCATTGGAACTGTGATGTATAAATAATGAACCCACTTTCTAGCCTTCAGGGTAGTAAAAATGTGGAGTCATCTCCCCAATCCTATAATCCTTACAGCTACAGGGATTTAAAAAATGCAAGTGAATTTGTTTGGTGTGTTTCTACTCATTACAATTTTGATAATTAAAACAAAATATGGAACAAATTTCCAAAGATAATAATGACAGTCAGGGTGACTCTAGAGCAAAAGCTACTTTCTTCTTGAAGGTGCCTAGCTGCAGAGTAAGGGCCTGGAGACCAGATCATCAGAATCTCCCAGTACTGCTCATTAAATCCCCTTTCTAATGGATCTCATTACTCTTGTGAAATGAAAGTGAGAACCACTGTAGTATGTCTGTACAATTCACTGGAGACTTGATAATGGAAAGGCACCAAGTATCTCAGAGCAGAGCCCTGAGGGCCAAACATGGTAGTCACACCTAATGAGAAATAAGAATGTGAGTGTGTGCTTGTGCTTGGTCAGTGTGAGAACAGACTGGAAATAAAAGAAAATATCGCATGGAATAAAACCACTTAGAAGGTGGATCAGGGACTGGCAGCTGGTTCAGCGGTAAAGGTGCTGCCTAAAAATGCCTAAGAATGTGAGTTTGATCTCTGGAACTGATATAAAAGGCCAGATATGGTGGTTCACATCTATAATGTCAATACCTGGCTGGTGAGGTGGGAGCCAGAGAATAAAGAAACGATGGAATGTCCTGAGCCAGCTAGTCTGGAATGCTGCTGAGCAGAAGGAAGAAAGGACATGAAAAACTCTGCCTCCGCCAAGTGGAGAGGAAGAACCAACTCTAAAAGCTGTCCTCTGAGTGAGTGCCAAATACAAGTGGTGACCCACATGCTCTGTCTCTCTCTCTGTCTCTCTGTCTCTCTCTCTTTCTCTGCCTCACCCTCTCTCTGTCTCTGTCTCTCCCATACAAACTAAATTAAATAGGTTAAAAACAGAAAATATATAAGTAATTGCAGTAATATCACTCTTGTCTTCAACAGCTGTGTGTGCAATTAGTGATAAACTGAAGGGCCACTCCGTATGCTTGAGGAGACAGATATCATTAACCCCGGAACTCTTCACTGAGCTATGAAAAAACCAAAGTCATACCCATTTCCATTATTTGTAACTATAATGCATTCACTAGTGTTTTGTAAATTTATTAGAAAATATGTGCTGCATAGAATGACTAGTAAAGTTATGTGTGTGTTACTTCCACCCTACTCATTTGCCTCTTTCAACCGATAAAACAACTTTCTTTGTATTAATAGCTACCTATGTTCCCAAATATTAATCTCCATAAATAACTTCCTTTCTTATTATCAAAACATCTTCAATTTAAAAATCAAGGCAGATACCAGGCACCATAGAGCTCGTCTACATGGTATGTTAAGGGTTAACTTCTTGATTACAAGTAGAAATATGTCAATAATATAGGATTTAATAAGTTAGTTGATCAAAAAAGTAATATTAAAAGTTACTGTATGATTATGCTGCACAGCATCACAGCATGACTTTTAAGTAACATAAAGAAGGATTTGCTCTACCTTGGAAACTCAAATGTGGTGTGTGGCTTGGGTTTTAGTCTGTACTACAAAAGAACCACAACACTGGTCTATATTTATGTTTCATCCACTAGTAGAATCCAAACTTTGGGAGTAATGAAATGTGCAGAAAGCATTCCCAACAGTATGTGTTTAATGAATATATTGACCATAGCATACTTTTTCTGTAATTAATGAATACATACTGTTGCTTTCAAAAGACATTTTTAATATCCTTCATTCAAACTGCTGCTCCAAAATAGTAAAATTTAAAAACAAAATAGAATAATGCATAAATAAAAAGTGGAAAACAACAAAGAAAGCAGTTTCTACGTAACACAAATTAACATAAGGTGCTCTTAGTTTGTGAAACTTCAATAACAGAAAATCATGCCCAAGTTCAGTGCATTATATATTTTTTCATTTTTTAAATATTTTTTTACTTTCAAAATGTATTTATTGAGCATCAGTGATTCATGAAACACTAACCTAGACACAATGAAAAGACATGATATAAAAATAGGCAATAAAAACACATTTCAATTGTTAGTGAGATGGTTTAGTGGTTAATAACACTGGTTCCCCTTGCAGAAGAAACAGATTTGGTTCCCAGCACATGCATGGCAGCCAACACCTTCTGTATAACTCAGTTCCTGAGGATCCAAACACCCTCTTCTGGCCCACTGGTACTGCATGACACTGGCACAGTTACATGCAGACAAGACACTCATACACATAAAGTAAAAATAAATGAAAATTAAATAGCATTCAATAATTATTTGCTAGAGCTTATCTTTTAAGCTGATTTAACCTACATTAAAGTTATTACATAAGCCTTTAAGTACCAAGTACAGTAAAAAACTTACAGAAAAAAATTGTGTTGTGGATTTAGAGAAGAGAGATCTTATTGTTCAGAAAGGCAGTGAAAGTATGAGTTACAGTCGGGGGACTAAGGAAGAGTGCCATTGGGGACAGGGGTATAAAGATGATCAACATTTTTTGAGATATTCTGTATGAAATACACCAAAATTCAGTTAAAACAAATAAAACACAGGTTTATGAAATCATTTTTATGAGTAGACACAATTACAATAACAGTATATAATTCAGTAGTGTTTAATGTTTTCCCACTTTTATAAAAGCTTTCAAATGTATCAATACATTCATTATTTTTTTATTTTATTTTATGTGTATGAGTATTATGCCTGCATGTAGGTAAGTGAACCCATGTCATGCAGTGCCCGCGAAGGACAGAAGAGGCTGTTGGAACTTATGTAGCTGGAGTTAGGGACAATTGTTACCTGCCATGTGGGTGCTGGGATTTGAACCCGGGTCTTCTGCAAGGCCAGCCAGTGTTTTTAACTGCTGAGCCATCTCTCCAGCCTTATATTAATATATTAAACCTATTCAACAACCCTATATAAGGCTCCATGAATAAATACCTCACTGTGCCAGCTCATTCTGTGAATCTCCTACTGAAGGAATATTATCTAGTAACAAAATCTGATAAAAAGTCCTTCTTTTCTGTTATGTTAGCTAATCCCTTCCCTTCTCTGCACGTCCCTTTAATGCACCTCTAATATATATACATATATATATATGATGACTATTTGAAATTATGAATGCCACTCTTGTAAATTCAAGTCCCTGAAATTTAGTTGCTGTCACCTAGAGTGAGCAGTTATAAGACTTTCCTTCCAATAGAAACAGGGATGATTTGAGAGAGCAACTTGCCTAGAAAAGCAATCAATACAAAACAAGGCAGCCTGGTGCAGTTTTATCTTGAAATTTCAAAACATTCTTCAGAAAAATCAAAAAATTAAATGGAGGGAAGAAGGATCACATTTTATCTCAAAATCCTGTATGACCTGCACTTTATCACTGTATTAGTCTTTTGTCTGTTGAATAAGTAAAGACCCAAGGCTTGGTAATTTGTAAATAATGCAGGTTTGTTCTGAACTTGGTTCTGGAGCCAAGAGCAGGGCACCAAATTATGTGTAACATCAAGAGAGCATCTTTCCTGCACCAGGACGTGGCAAGGGCCTCATGTGGTGACACAGTCCAAGCATGCAGAAGATAACTCCATTTAACACATAAGTACCATTAATAATCCACTAATACTTTTATCTTTTAGTTCATTCATGCATTATTCCATTCATAAGTTCATTTACCTAGTCATAACAACAGAGCTGTCATGATTCAAACACTGCCCAAATGTTCTGCTCCTAAATACCCACAACCTGTATTTTAGTATTAAATTGCTGACAAATTAAATATGGGAGACAAATTCAGACCATATTAGCATATCCTAACCCCAATATTATATTTATGTACAGAAGAACATTATTGAGAATCTTTCCTGAGCACAATTGTATTTCAGTGAGTGCATCAAAGACCATAATCTCTTTAGAAATAAGATATTAGAAATGTGCATGGAGTCACTCAGTGATTCAGTGATTCTTTGAGAATCATAATATTTAGTGTGGTAGATCCAGAGTTCTGTATTGAAAGAGTGAACAATTGGGCTGTAATCAAACGTGTTACAACTGTATTTTAAGTCTAATCAACTGAACATATCACTAGTCCTCAAATTACAGTAAATATATTAAAATTTAAGTCTGGATAAATGAGATTAGAAGATAGGTAGAGGGGTAGAGTTTATAACGCATAAATCATAAGGAATGAGATGGGAAAAAGAAAGGAAAGGAAGACAGGTGAAAATAGTGTTGAGAAGAATGAGTGTGATGCTAATAAATGTAAGAATAGTATGAAACAGATTCTGCATCAAACCTCATTCCCTATAGAAAGTATTGAGTCCCCAGATGTCCTTCTCTTTAAGTTCATCCACTGGAGCCTGGTGATCTTGTATGGCACCACTCCCCTAAAGAGGACCAAGTCTCCCTCACCCATCAGTGATCAGCTGCCAGTAGTTCTACAGCTAAGGTTGAGGCCATGAACTCACACCAAGGGACTGCCAAAATTTCTCCAGTAGAGCTGAGCAACTTGTGCACTTCCCCATTCCATGCTGGGTTTTTTTCTAGCTTTGGTTTGTACAGATCTTGTGCATATTCTCATAAGTACTGCAAGTTTATACTTGTAATTAATTTTATACTTATTGTTATTGCCCTGTTGTGTCTGGAGAAAATATATTACTATTGTGTTCATCTACCATGTCTGGCTCTTAAAATCTTTCTAACCCCATCTTCCAGAATGATCCTTAGGACTTAGGAGGAAAAGATACAATAAAGTTATTTAATTTAGGGCCAAGCACTCCAGTCGCTTATTTTCTGCATGTTTACCAGTTATGAGTCTCTATGTCAATTTCTATCTATTGAAGAAACTTTTAGGCAAGAGTTGTTTGAATACCTATGTGATATTCCCTGACCAACAATTCCAAAGGAGGGAGGCCATTTCTTGTATAGTGCTTTTGATTTGTTAACCTGAGGTATCCAGTATGAGTACTTTTTTTTGTTAAGGTTTTCACTTAAGTAAGGGAACCCTATACCATTTGGTATAGAGACTACAATGTGGATTCTTTTCTAATTTTCCAGCCTTCATCCTGCCTCAAAGATTTCAATCTTTGTCACCTGCAGATATCAAAATTGTGGATGCTCAAACCACTTTGTAAAATGTAGCAATATTTCCCATTTGACTTCTGTGTGTCCTTCAGAATGCGTTTAAATTTTATATAGGTTGCTTATAGGGCCTAATAGAATGCAAATACCATACAAGTAGTTATACTGCATTATTTAGAGAAAGTAATAACAAAGAAGTCTATGCATTTGCAGTACAAGTATTATTTCTTTGCAGACAGAACTAGTGAATACAGATGGCCATATTATTTATAATCACCATATATAATGACATATTGATAATATATTTTTATATTTACTTATATAGACATATATAGGATACATAATAAATGATTTAGGATACATATTGCATCATATAAGATACAATATATCTTTGGAAACTTATTATTAGGTCCTCTGTAGAGCTTTAATAATAAGCAATTCAAGTTCTGGGTCTAGGACTTCGAATTCTAGCTGTTTACTTCTAGGCAACATGGTACAAACAGTAGTTGGCCCATTCTGGCACTGCTCAGAATTCTTAACAGAGAAGACCAGTCAGTGAAACAACACAGATATAATTGGATATGAAGTTATAAATTTAAAATGTACTTCCTAGGTAGACAACAGTGATGACTGAAGAAATTTTGTCACGAGAGTCAAATAACTGGTTGATTTGTGTAGAAGAGTGGTATTAGTCAAATAGGCCATGAGTAAAAGTTCAGATGTTATTCTCAGTGGTTTAGAAACACAAAGCTTCACACAAGCACAAATAAAAAGACATTGTGATGCTTATACAGAGACAAAAGCAATAAATCATATGAAATAAAACTTCTCAGACTATGGCCTACAGTCTGTCTATATTGTAGAAGATAGTCCTTATTTGTGCCTTACTAAATAAATGTTTTGGAAAAGGTTTGGTGTGTAAGACAAGCATCCAAAGTCTTTCCTGTTATCCTTACACTTGAAAACCATGATTTTTTTGCCATTGTAAAATATTGCTGACCAAGTATCTCTTTAAGCATGTAACATATGTTGGCATTCCCCAACATTGATTGAAAAACAATTTGCTTAAAATATTTCCATAATTCTGTATAAATACTTAGAAAAATATCATAGGATAGATAATTTTTATTGTTTTTGTTGTTTAAAAGTGGCATCCATTACTTATTATGTAAACAGGGAAAAGCAATTGCTGACATAGTATATTCATTGCTGAATAGGATCACTTTATAAATGATCTTCTCATGCCTTGCAGCCATTGTGGCATTCAGAGCTGGCAACATATACCCAGATATTCTTTTTACATTTTACCTGAAAAATGGGACTTCACTCACAATCAATATTCTAGGTGTCTAAGGAATGTGTCTACAATGGGAATTGTTGAATAACTGATATTATGTTCAAATTTCACAAATGTACTATGTTTAATTTTCTTGAATTAAAAACATATTGTTTAACTGATTAAATTATCCATAAATTATTCTATATTTTAATTATTTAGTTCCATTCAAGCTGTTCTCTTGTCACATATAATTTTATCATATAAAATGAGAAAAACTGGAAATTCAGAATTGCCAAATTCTGAGGGAAAAAATGTGCTAGCTTTATCATCATATGAAATAAATATATTTTATCACAATACAATTTTGAGAAAATTGCACTGACATGATGGCTAATGATCATCTAAAACTCCAGTTCCAGAAAGAGAAACTCCCTCTTCTGGCATCTATGGGCATTGCACTACACAGATGCACTTACATACATGCAGGCAAAACACTCATACACACAAAGTTAAGAAAAATATAGTTTAGTTCATGATTTTGCTTTATCATTCATTTTTTAACCAATCCATCAATATAAAATACAAAGTCATGGTCCTAAAAATTCATGTAGAAGTTGAGTGTACTAAAAATTAGGCTCTCTATGAAGAATATTTCCATTTGTAGTAAGCAAATAAAAAGTAAAATGAACATTTATACCTGCTTAGGTCATAGCTTTACTATCACTAGCTCATACTTCAGAAAGAATGGTTAGGAATTAGGTCACAGAATCCCCCCTCCCAAGGTATTAGATTTTAAACAACTTTGAGGAAAAATGGAAACTAGCAATCAAAACAAAAGCTAAGCTGCTTTGTGTCATGCCACCATTTTGTGTATTCCTCTCTAATGTCCCCTGGAAAGAAATACCTTGCTCGTTTTAAAAACTTTATTGATTAGAGAATTTCATACAATGTGTCTTGATCATATTCAGAAGCCCTTCGTCTCTTCACTTCCACCTTACTACCCTACCCCTCGACTACATGTCCTCTATTATTATTTGTCATTTTTAAACGACTTGAAACTAACATGTGTTTTCCAAATTTGGGAGGGGGGGTTGGTTATATCACTTCGAGTCTGGTCAACATAACAGGTGTCACAGTAGTAGGAAAAACTGCCTCTCCCTCACCCAGCATCTATCAGTTGTCAATAGATACTCAACTATGGCCGAGGCTTGTTGCCCATCTTCCCCATCCATGCTGGGATATTTTTATGAATTAGAATGGCAAAGTTCTCGTGCATGCTGACATATGTGCTTTGGGTTCATTTGTGTGACAAAACACTTTCCTTGTACTCATCTGCTCTCTCTGGACATTACATTTTTTCTGCTTCCTCTTACAAAATGATCCCTTAATATTGGGAAGACAGGGCATGATATAGGTGCCCCACTTAGGGCTAAGCACTCTGCAGTCTCTCATTCTCTTTACGTTGACCAGTTGTGGATCTCTGTGTTAATCACCATCTGCTTCAAGGAGAAACATCTCTGGTCAGAGGTGAGATACGGCCTAATCTATGGATATTACAATATCATTAGGAGCTAGTTTAGTACTTTATCATCATCCATATCTTTGTAAAGTATTAACTCTTCAAAAAGAACTAGATATTCTGGGGCTGGAAAGACAGTTCAATGGTAAAGAGCAGTGGCTGCTCTTGAAGAGGACCCAGGTTCGACCCTCCACAGGCACTTACATAAATGCAGACATCACATTTATACACATAAAAATAAAAATAATAAATAAAATACAGATGCACTTACATACATGCAGGCAACACATTTATACATGTAAAATCAAAATTAATAAATAAAATATTTTAGATGTTCCATTTATCTAGATGTTCCAATCGAACCCAATCTGCAATGTTGGTCTTTCTGGGTCTCAGTTACCTCATGCAGTATGACTGTGTCCAGTTTCATCCATGTATCTCAAAAGTTCATAATTTAAATTTTTCTTAATAGCTGAACAATATTCCATTCTGTAACTGAGGCATCAGGAAATCAATAAGGAGCCATAGGAGCGGTTCATCAGTGCCGAGATAGAATGCAGTGTGGTAAATGGGGAAAGGGAAACAATGGGAAATTAAACCTTACCTGATGGGCTGACTAGACTTCAGTGAATGAATTTGCACCAAAGGACATCTGGGTACAAATGCTTGGCTGGCTAGGACTAAACATGTATGGTGGAATGTGTGATGTCCAGTTGGGGGATGATGAGGGGGGCTTGGATAGGGGAGGAGAACGAAATTTGATTAAGAACTGTTATATGAAATATACAAATTCTCAATAACTTTTAAAAATCCCTGTAATAAGGCTTATTGTTCTCATAAGTGGAAGAGATCACATCAACGTTTTGGGGAGGGGAGGACATTTACATCATAGTTCATATTTCATAGACCCATTGATATCTTAATGTATTAAAACTGACAATATTTATGGCATATAGAGCAATTTCACTGCATGCAAGTTGTAAATTTATTAACAGAATAAATCCTTGGCACAAGCCATCTAAAGAATAAATTATGTCTCAACTGGGATTTAATGGAGCTGTGGAATATATCTTCTAAGTCCTCTTTCGTCTCAAGGGATGGTTGCATTCCTCTAAGAAGTTACTACCAACTCTGGTCCCCAGGGATGACCAAACAGTAAGAACCTCAACATACTGGTTAGGAATCCAATATAGAACAGCTTATCATTATTTCACATGCTACAAAATGGGCACACAAGAGGGTCAGGTAGTGTGTACTCACAATTTTCTCTTAAAGAAACTATGAGAAAATTGAAAACAAATAATTTAGCTAACTGTGTTTTTATTTGGGGCAGAAATCTCTGGTGTTCTCAGTGACATTCTTTCGTTCCTTCCCCAGGCTTCATCATAATGAAGTAAATCACCATTAACTAAACTTGAACCTGCTCTCCAGAAGTCTTTGAATATCAATGAAGCCTTGTTTCATTTCTCCCTCACGCCAAGTGCATGTACACCAAGATCAGTGTGTTCTCTAAATGTAAGGAATTTTGCCCACAAGTGAAAATATCAGCATGGAAATTTAACACTAATTACTGTAAGACTGTGTAAGCCATGAACATCATGTGAGAATACTGATGGCACTTGAAAAGCAGCTTGTGGCAGGATCTTTTCTTGTTAAGCACAGCATTTGCCTAAGAAGAATTATGTTCTACTTGCATGTTTCCTACCAACACTGCGACCTGTTTTATTTGTTTATCTTTCCCCACTGGTCACTTGATCATCTCTTTCATTTCTTATTAGAAAAAAAAAAAAAACCTTATTTTTTCCTGCATAGTAGAAAAAGACATGAATTTTTCTAAAAGATAGCTATGCTATGTTTGAAAGTTACATGACAGATTCATCATTCTCTGTCACTCTCCTGTACAGTCAAAGGTTATTCTAGGAAGCTTTCACTAGAATATCAATCCTTATTTGAAAGAAGCCTAATTTTTAGGTGCTAGAGAGATGGCTCAGCCATTAAGAACATTAAGAGCATTATTGCTCTTGAAGAGGACCTGATTTGATGCCCAGGACCCACATGGTGGTTAACATCCATCCGTAACTCCAGTTCCAGGGGATCTGATACTCCCTTCTGATCTCTGCTGGCATTGCACAATCCAGATGCACTTACATATATGCAGGTAATTCACTTATATACATAAAATAAAAATAAAAAAATAAAGAAAAAAGAAACCCCTTTAATTTTTTTAAAAATTTTATTTGTTTTTATTTTATGTGTATGAGTGTTATGCCTGCATGTAAGTGTACCCATGCTGTGCAATGCCCGCGGAGGACAGAAGACACTGTCAGATCTCCTGGAGCTCGAGTTATAGATGGTTGTTAGTTGCCATGTGGGTGCTGGGATTCAAACCCAGGTCTTCTGCAAAAACAGTTTTCTTAATCCCTGAACCATCTCTCCAGCCCCAAAAGAAATCTATTTTTTAGTAGTTATATTTTATCTATACAAGTTGGTGCAAGCTATTATATTAGCTTTAGAATTTCTATGACCTAATGCCTGACTGAAACAAGTCAAGAGAAGGATACATTTTACTGATGCTTCCAGAGATTTTTAACTCATCATGACAAGGGTGACTTGATGATGCAGCTTATAACTTGGAGGACAGGAAGCAGAACAGAGTAGTAACAAACTGTCAAGACAAGAAATAGCCACAAAGGGCATGCTCTTGATGTCACACTTTCTCCAACCAGGCCCAGCCTGACAATAGTCTTCTAAAAATCTGAAATTACCCATTGTTTAAAGTCATTCATAATGTCAGAACCTCCATGATTTAATCTTATGTAGAAAGGCCTCACAGACACACTAATAGGCAAACCTCGCAAACTTCCTATACTCCTCTGAATCCAATGAAGTTGACAATCACGATTAATAATCATTTGGGATTAGACAAATGGCTCAGTAGTTTAGAACACTGGCTGTGCTTTCAGAGGACCCAGGTATGATTCTCAGAGCTCAAGTGGTGTCTAACAATCACCTTCAACTGAAGTTACAGGGAATCTGACACCGTTCTTTATAGTCATTGTGTGCATGTGGCACACTTACATTTATATAGGCAAAACACTCACAAACATAGAATAGATTAAAAGATTAATCACAGGCTAGCATGAACCATGTGCACGTTCTCTTGATTACTACTTTCTGAAGCTATGCTATTTTACTTTTAGAAGCAATGAATTTATAGTAATTTTCTGCTATACAATTTATTCTTGGTCCACTAATATGTTACTTTTAATTTTAGATTAAAAGTAAAACAGTATCAACAACAAAAACATAAAACCAAGTAAAAAGTAGCAAGAAAATTGTAAATTGATATTGCTGGGGCAAATTGACCAATGGGATTGATAAACCAATGAACCAAAGCAGTGAGATACATTAGAATATGTCTGGGTTCTAAAATGAAAGAAAAAAAAAGAATCTGCTTGGTAGATGAAATCCACAAGTTACATAAAACTTTTCAGCAATTTACAGTATCATTTCAAAAGTTTCTTTTCTAAGTCTCAAGAAGAATCAGTAACTAGTGTTTCCAAAGTGAATGTAAGAAAGCTCTTTTCCAAAGATTGGGAAACAAAACACCAAGTAAGAATAACAGTTATTTATAAAATATCAAGTACTCCCACATTCATAGTGCCTATGCTTTGTGAGAGAAGAGCCTCAATGTATGCAGAGCATTCAGCATTCCAGAACATCTAGGACCTTCAGTCTTTGCCAAAGAGATCTAAGCTGGTTATATCTAGGATAGCACAGCTTTTCTAAGCTGTGGAAGTAACTTTTACCTAAGTTGCAATTGAATTTATTCTTACGTTTTGAACACTAACTTACCTTGTTTATAATGTAGATGTCCTTCCTAGATTTTGACTCTGCTTGTAACCTAAAGATATAACTTTAATCCCACATAACCCTTCCTTACCCTGTTGCAGAATAACATACATATGTGTGTATTATGAGAATATGAGTCACTAAAAACTGCAGATGTTGATTACAATCAAGAAATATCTTAATCTTGTTGTAAACAAGAAGTGGGATGAAATTGATATAAGCTGTTTCTGATTGTGTGTGCTCTTTAGGTGAGTAGGGACCAGAAAAGGAAAATAAAAATCTCTTCATAAGAAGGATCTGCTTTTCCTTATGAATTTCATACTAAATATATGGTTAAAATAGAGAGAGGTGAGTTCTGTTCAAAAGAACAGTTATAAGAGTTCAGTTCTGGGAGGATATATAGGACAAGTTCTCAGAAAAGATGGGGTTGCCTTCCTGGTTTAAAAATTAGGCTGTTTTTTTTTTTTCAGGCATCTACATCATGTGGGAACCAATTCTCTGAGCTTTCTGTACTCCAGTTCTTCCTTTTCAAAACACACTTAGTTTACATACTGGTCTGCATACAGAAATAAACACAAACATTCACATATATTCACCTGTAGACACACACAGAACCACACACACACTCACAAGAGAAAATAAAGAATATACTTAGTCATTGGAGTGACAGGTGTCATTTTGTGAGCAGTATTCTAACAGTCCATAGTCACAAAGGGAATATAAGAAGACAGAGGGATCCTCAACCTAAGACAGTGTCCTTGAGTTACTGCATGGAGGGTTGATTGGCCACCTGTTTAATTATTCACTATGAGAAATATGAACCTGGACACTGTTTAAAGCTAGGGCTTTTAATAAAAGGGTTTTTTCCCCAATTCTTCAGCAGTAAGTGGTAATCACTCAATAAGACCCTTCCCTTTCCCTAGCTCACTGTTGCGTGTACCTCATTTATTAACAGTAGGTGCAGCTGCGCTGAGTTCACTATTGCTATGGACTTAACCTGCATATAAGATGGCATTTTGTAGTTCCTCTCCTAGTACTTTTTCCACAATGCTGCCTGAGCCTTACCAGGGAGGTATAAACATCCTGTTTAGGACTAATCTCTGAATGATCCTTTATTATCAGCATTTTATACATTCATGAGACTTTGTGCTATCTCTCTTTACTGCAAATAGAGTCTTCTCTGGTTAAGACTGAGTGTAGCCTTGGTCTGTGGGTGTAAACATAGACATTTGGAAGGCAATTAGATGCTATGTCAATTTATCTATGCTAACCAGCAGTAGTAGGGCCTGCCCAGGATCTAAAGATTCCTCATCCATAAGTTTATATCCGGGTTTACAGTGACAGGCATGGATTCGTTATTGAGGGATGGATCTTAAATTCAATTGTGGAGTGGTTGGCTACTCCCTTGACAAACAAGTGACTATTGCAACAATGGGCACATCTTACCTGGCAGGTTCATAGCATTCAGACCTGAGTAAGAATGTTGATATTTTTGTGTTCATAGCCCCACCTGCCACTGAAAAAGCTAACCAGCAGGGAAGAAGCTCCAAGCGCAGCTCGGTTCTATCTTTTTTTCTCTGCATCTTGCAGCCAAGTAAGTGGTACCTTCAGCAGCAGAGTCTTATCAACTAATTCTGGTCATCTACCCATAGGAATGGCGAGAGAGTCTATTACTTGGGAGATCACTTATGCCTTCCCAGCCAATAGCTCCTATGGAAGCATACCATTTCTGACATAGGAGTTTTTGTTGAGTGACTCATTATTCTAGGACTGGAACTGTCTAGCCTTTTGGATTGTCTACCTTTAAACTCTCATTTATGTTTTTTTTTAAATTTGGTTACCAGATAATAGATTTCTATCTGTCTGTTTCATACCCTCTCCATTTTAATTACCCCCCCCAAGACTCTTGTCCCATGAAAGAACAGAAGTCAGAGTATCCACTTGTGTACTCACTGGTGATTTCACCGAGCTCTAATGCATATTTCCCAAATCATAGACACACAGATGATCCAAGTTAACCACTGTGAGACAGGAAACAAAGCAAAAACATATGACTATCTGGAGAAGAATTGCAAGGAAGTAGTCAGGCTGAGGCCGGCAGTGGTGGGAGGGAAATAAGAGAGTAAAAAGGAAAAAGTAAACAGAATCCATTAATAGATGTAAAAAATTATCAAAGAGCAAAGTTACTTATTTTATTTGTTTTTATTGAATTTTTGTGTATTTCATAAGACTATTTCAAAAATTTTTAATCATCTTTATACCACTGTCTCCACCAGCACACTCCCATAGCATCCCCACTCAAATCCATATACTCTTTCATCTGTGTTAAGGCCCTCTGTGTCAAGTCAGTGTCCCCAAACATTCCCTAGTGCAAGTCCATCCACTGAGGTCTAGTCAGTCTATCTAGAGTACCTTGTTTTAGGAAGATCTGCTTTTCTTCACTTAGTAGTAATAAGTTGCCAATATTTCTTCAGATAAGATTGGAGCCTGCTGTTAATTTTCCCAGTTCTTTGCTGGATTTCTGTCTGCCTTTACTTGCATGGAACTTCTGTATGCTGACACAGTTGCCATAGAATCATATAAGCGGGGTCCCAGGAACTTCCAGGACTCTGTTTTCATACGGTCATGCACCTTCTCTCCAGGCAACCCATGGCAGAAATGTTAGACAGGGAGAGAGGGAGGGAAGATAAATAATGCCTAGCTATTTAAAAAAAAAAAAACTAGAGGGAATCATTAGTCCAAAACCTAATGACAAATTACACATACAGTATCTCTATGTTAGTCCATGTGTACAAGTAAAGGCTACATCACAATAAACAGTGTCAGACAGGAGAAATATTCCATGAGTTTTTGGCCAGGGTGGTCCAAGAGACTCCGAAAATTACATAGGCCTTTGTCACAGCCATTGATTGCCTCCAGAACTTGAAGATAAAACCCTACTGCTGAAGACAGAACATATTTTGTACACAGGATTTAGAGCAATAGAGCTGGAACTGATCTGAAACCACTTTCCCTGAAGGTTAGCTCTCAGATCTTTGGAGAACAATATGAAGGTGCCAAGTGAAACATCAATTGATGGTCCAACACAAATTTCAGGACCATGCAGTCTATCAGACCACAATGCAATAAAGCTTAAAATCAACACTAGGATAAACCCTAGTAACCACATGAACACATGGAAATTAAACAACATACTCCTGAATGATGATGAATGGGTCAAAGGAGAAATTAAGAAAGAAATAAAAGTATGCCTGGTACTAAATGAAAAGGATGATCCAATACAACAAAACCTCTGGGACATGTTGAAAGCATTCTTTAGAGGGAAGTTTATAGCTCTAAGTACCTACATTAAAATAATCAGAAAGAACACAAATAAATGACTTGACATTGAACCCAAGACACATTCTTTAGAGGGAAGTTTATAGTTCTAAGTGCCTGCCTACATTAAAAAATCACAAAGAATACAAATAAATGACTTAACATTGCAACCCAAGACACTTGAAAAATAACTACAAATGAAACCCAAAGCCAGCAGACAAAAAGAAATAACAAAAATCAGAGCAGAAAATTAATGAAATAGAAACAAAGAAAACAATACAAAGAATCAATGAATCCAAGAGCTGGTTCTGTGAAAAGATAAACAAGATTGACAGACCACTACCCCAGTTAATCCAAAGAAAGAAAGAGCACCTCCAAATCAGCAAAACTAGAGATGAAAGGGGAAACATCACAACAGACATCAGAAAGATACAGAACATTGTAAGGGAATACTTTAAAAACCTATATGCTACTAAATTTTAAACCTAAAAGAAACAGATGGGTATCTAAAACAGATGGAAACCACCAAAACTAAGCCAAGAAGAGATTAACAGTTTAAACAGACTCATAACACATAAGGAAATTGAAACAGAAATACAAAACCTCCCAACATAAAAAAGCCCAGGACTAGATGGATTTACAGCAGAGTTCTACCAGACATTTAAAGAAGATCTACATCCAGTGCTACTTAATTTATTCAAAAAGATAGAAATGGAGGGAGAACTTCCACATTCCTTCTATGAAGCCGGCATCACTCAATACCAAAGCCAGGTAAAGATACAACCAAAAAGGAAAACTATAGACCCCATATCAATAATGAACATAGATGCAAAAATTCTCAACAAAATACTTGCAAACTGCATACAGACACCATCGAAAACATTATCCACCATGATCAAGTCGGCTTTATTCTAGAGATGCAGGGATGGTTCAATATATGAAAATCAATAAAAATAATAAACCATACAAATGTGCTCAAAAACAAGAACCACATGATCATCTCAATAGATGCAGAGAAGGCCTTTGACAAAATTCAAAATGCATTGAGGTTCAAAGTCCTAGGTGGAATTGGAGGGTATAGAGGGAATATACCTCACTATAATTAAAGCCATATACATCAAACCCACAGCTAACATCATTCTAAATGCAAAAAAAATGGAAGCATTCTCACTAAAATCAGGAACCAGACAAGCCTGTCCACTGTATCAACTCCTTTTTAACATAGTGCTTGAAACTCTTGCAGGAGCAATAAGAAAAGGAAATTAAAGGAGTAATAATTGGAAAAGATGAGATCAAATCATCCCTTTTTGCAGACAATATGATATTATATATTGAGGAAGACATCAGAATATGAAAGGACTTCCAGTGCTCATAGATTGGAAGATTGTTATTTTATTTTATTTTATTTATTATTTTTATTTTGTGTGTATAAGTGTATTGCCTGCATGTATGTGAGTGCATCAGTGTAGTGCAATGCCGCAGAGGTCAGAAGAGGGCTTTGGATTCCCCTGGAACTGGAGTTAAGGATGGTTTGTAGCTGCCATATGGGTGCTGAGAATCGAACCGAGGTCCTTTGCAAGAGCAGTCAGTGCTCTTAACACCTGAGCCATCTCTCCAGCCCCTAGATTGGAAGAATTAATATTGTGAAAATGACCATCCTACCAAAAGTCATTTATAGATTCTATCGAATGCCCATAAAAATCCCCATTGGCAAAATTATTCTAAGATTCGTTTCAAAGTACAAAGGCCTCGGATAGCCAAAGCAACCCTGAACACTAAGAGCAATGTGGGGAGGATTCCTATAACAGATTTTAAACTGTACTACAGAGCTATAGTTATAAAAACAACATGGTACTGGCACAAAAAAAAAAAACCCATAGATCAATGGAACAAAATTGAAGAGCCAAATATGAGTACATGCAATTTCGGCCACCTGATATTTGAGGAAGGGGCCAAGAATATTCACTGGAGGAAACACAGCATGTTCAGCAAATGGTGCTGGTAAAACTGGATCTCCACATGTAGAAGAATGAAACTAAACCCCTATGTTTCCCCTTGCACAAAAGTCAACTCCAAATCAATCAAAGCCCTCAATGTGGAGCCTGAAACTCTGAATATGTTAAAAGAAAACATTGGCAATAACCTACAAGATATAGGTGTAGGAAAGGATTTTCTAAACTGGACATCAATTGCTCAGGAAACAAGGTAAAAAATCAACAAATAGGACCTCATTAAACTAAAAAGCATCTGCACATCAAAAGAAAAAACCAAGGTAGTGAAGAGAAAACCCACAGAATTAGAGAAAGTCTTCACTAGCAACATGTCTGACAGAGGTTTTAACATCCAGAATGCATAATTAACTTAAAAAAAGAATCAAGAAAGGAAGTAACCCAATAAAAAGATGGGCTTAAGTAGCTGAACAGAGAGGTCTCAAAAGAAGAATTAAAGATGGCTAAGAAGCATCTTAAAAAGTGTTCAACATCATTAGTAATTAGAGAAATACAAATTACCCCAGTCAGACTGGCTAAGAGCAAGAGAAAAAATGATACCAAATGTTGGGGAGGATATGGGGAAATGGGAATGCTCATCCACTCCAAGTGATATTGCAAACTTGTACAACCCCTATGGAAAGCAGTGTGAAGAACTCTTAAAAAACTACAAATGAACCCACCATTTGACCCAGTTATACCACTCCTTGGCATATACCCAAAGAACTCATCCTTTTGCAGAGACACTTGTATATCCATGTTTGTTGTTGCTCTTATCATAATAGGTAAGAGACAGAGCAACTTAAGTGTCCCTCAACTAATAAGTGGATAATGAAAATGTGATTCATTTATACAATGGAGTTTTACTCAGCAGTAAATAAAGATGAAATCATGAAATTTTCAGATAAATTGATGGAACTTGAAACTGTTATACAAAGTGAAGTAACACATACTCAGGAAAAAAAATAGAAGTATGTTCTCCCTCTTATGCGGATCCTAGCACCAAATCCTTATAACTGAGTATGTATCCAGACATAACTACAGGAGTCAGGATAATGAAAAGGAACCAGAGAGGTAAAGAAAAAGAAAGAATCTGAAAGAGAACAGTGGGAAACAGGTGTTAATAAGGGAGATATGGACAAAAGTAGGTTTTTTTAAGGGGATGGGGTAGGGAGGGTTATACAAGGAAACTTGGGGATAAGGGGAAAGAAGGAGCTTAAGAGAGGTGGGACCATAGGAGAAGGGTATTATAAAGGGAGAAATGGGAAAAATTGGGGCACTTTTGGGAAACTATGATGGAAGGGTTAGATGATGTGAGAGATAAATAATGCCTAGCTAGATTTAAAAATACAGAGGGAACCATATTAATCGAACAACCTACTGACAAGTTATACATACAACTAGGTCAAGGAATATAATGTATGTCTAGTCAAGGTTTATCTGAGAATGTTTTGTCGTTGTCCAAGCTTTATCTACATGGCACATGATAATTAAAAGTACCAGACAGGTGGAACTAACCTTCTTGGATATTTAACAGCCATACTTTGAGGCCTAAACTAATTTAGTCAGAAGGACAAAATGGACTGTTTTTGCTTCTTGCCCCCCCATGTCGACTAAGTTCCAGGAGACTATGAACATCTCTCAAAATGTCTTTGAACTGTGGTGTCAGGCCTTGGGAGATTGCTCAATGGTTAAGAATACTGCTTGTTGTTGCAGAAGACCCAGGTTTGAATCCCAGCACCCACATGGAAGCTATCAACTGTCTGAAACTCCAGTCCCAGGGGCTCCGACAGCCTCTTCTGACCTCTGCAGGCATTGCATGACAAGGGTGCACTTACCTACATGCAGGCAATACATGCATACATATAAAAATAATTTTTTTAAAAAAGCTGTGGTGAGTCACCTGTCCTCTTGATCAAGGAAACCAAGGAGTCCCAATCAAATAGACGTGAACCAATATTCATTCTACAAACAGGAGGCTCAACACAGAGGAATCATTTCCTCCATGGTTCCAAGTGAAGCCAGCCATGGTTGAGCAGGACCATTGACTTATCTTCACATAGATGGAACTGGTAAAAGAAAAAAGCCAGGGGCTCCTCCCAAGCCCATGTGACCTCTGAGGAACAGATCCTCAAACGGTCTTAAGAATAAAAATAAATTGTTTTTTCTGGGCCAACTGTATGGTCTTAAACAATCAAAAGGACAGTATAACCAAAGATTAAAGGGGTCAACGTAATTCTCTAAGTGTCCAAGTGTATGGTTAAAGGCTACATAAGAAGAAACAATGACAGACAGGCGATACCTTCCTTTGAGTTGTTGGCCAGGGTGGCCCAAGAGACTCCCAGAAAGTAACCCAGCATAGAACTGGGAAAATGAACAGCAGACCCCAATCTTATCTAAAGGAATATTGACAACTGATTGCTGCTAGATGGGGAACAGCTGATCTTCCTAAAACAGGGATCTCTAGATAGGCTGACTAGATTCAGCAGATGACAAGCACTTGAGAATGGCTGGGGGTGCCAACCACACAGTGGACAGTAACAGGGATGACAGAGTATATGGGCTCCAGTGAGGGGGGGGGCGCTACTAGAGGTTGCCATTTGGGATGTGAGTATATAGATGAATAAGATTATTTGGGATGTTCTGTATGAAATATACAAAAAAATCAATATATTTTAAAGTGAGTTATATTTGAGGAAGAAACAAAAAATTTTTCTTCATGTTAATTAGTAGAGGTGAAAAACATTACCATTGAAATCTACTTACATCTATGCTCAGGTGCCAAAGATTTGAGTGTAACTATGACTAGCAATAATCAGTAATAATTCACTGAGATTAGAGACACACGTGCAAACATCTAAGCCTTTACTAATACTTATTAAAAATGAGTTTGTCTGTAAGAAACTATATTTTAAAATGAAATTCAGATCTTTATTAAAGGATAAAACCTCATTCGACTTTATGTCTTAGAGGGTTTATACTGAGTTCAATATTGTATAACTGTATTAATTCAAATGTAAACCTAAAATATACAGCCAATTTTGAAAGAGAGGCACATTTTCTCTGGAAATTGTTATTGAATATGTTAATGCTGTAATGAAATGTTTCTTCTCATCATGTGGTTATTAAATAAATAATTTTACAAACAAGAATTCTAGCCAAGTCTGTCAGTCAATGACCCTTAAGTGTACATTTTTGTAATAATTTCCTGAAGAAAGACATTCAAACCAATTACTTGAGGAAAATTCTAGCAAGAAACAGAAGTATTGAGTAAAGAAAGTAGAAGTTATTAATTCTAATTTAAGAACCTCTAGTACTCAGAAAAAAAGGGACATTTTAAATTTTAGTTTATTCTGTATTATTTTGAATTCTATTGAATTCTTGAGGTTTTCTTTTAAAAATATTTTATTTATTATTTTTATTTTATGTGTGTGTGTTGCCTGCTTGTTAGTAGGATCACTTGTTGTGCAATGCCCAAGTAGATCAGAAGAGGGAATCAGATCCCCTAAAACTAGAGTTATGGACAATTGTTACCCACTAAGTTGTTGCTGTGAATTGAGCCCAGATCCTCTTCAAGAGCAGCGAGTGCTCTTAGCCACTCAGCCATCTCTCCATCCCTTAACTTTTGTGATTTTCATACAAATTTGATGCCATTTAAAGTGAATTTTTCTTCATTATAACATTGGGAAGAGAAAATAATGATCATTTTTTCAAGTATCTGCAATTGGGTATTTTGAGTAATTTTAAGTCTTGTAATAGTGCTTCTAAATTTAAAAATACAAACAGGCCACAGCAATGTCATGCACAGACAAGACAGCTGTTTGTTTTGACCAAGGAGATAATAGTGGAGAAAATGCCATTAAAATATCACTTTGCTCTTTCACAATCCCTAAAGCTACATCTAAACAGATTGATTGATAAGAAGTGTATTCTTGATCATAACTGAATAAGATAATTGCAATTTTTCACAACTATCATCTGTTGCAGAATTAGATAGAGCAAGGACCTTTAAGCAAAAATTTATTCACCTTAAATTCTTCACCCAGAAGAGTAAATTAGATTTCAGAATGTGTTTTGCTAATTTTGAAAACCAAGGGAAAGGCTTAGTATAATTCTTCTTGAGGCCAATTTCATTAGACAAAGAATACTAAAACAGGACCTTGTCAGACATCCCCATTTTATCTTTGTTCCCATGGCTGAGGAAAAAAGAAAAAAATAACTGGCCACAATTTCTCAAGGACATGTCTGGTGATGGATGCTCTAATAATCACCTACTCTACCCATTATCAGTTACTGAATGTTTTAGAGAAGGAAATCTTAGAAGTATTGAGTTGAATTTAGAGTGGGAGGATTTATTGAATAGAATGGTCAGAGTTCCCTGACATTTCTTTTGGCCAGGTCCTTCCTCCTTATGTGTATTTGTGTGCAGTGATGGAGGACAAAGACTGGAACATTGCTGGAACTATTTAATATACTTGTCTATATCTTGACGGATTGGGTGTGACATAAGGTCCTGATTGCTACCAGAAGTCACCCCCCCTGTGGAGGTATTGTTAGTGCTTTGATGTCTATATAAGGAAGAATGTTAATAAAGAAATCATTTTCCAACCTCAGACTCGACATTGGCCCCCACACTCAAAAGGATAGATTTGGTCCCCCTATGGAAAAAAAATCAAGCATAAAATAGGTGAACAAGGCAATTATGAGTTCATGCTAATAAAGTTTATGTGGTTTAGGACATTGGAAATAGCACAATGAGAACTACGTGTCAAATGCTGGGGTTTAGGATATCCTGCCAGGAACCTACATGGAAATGGCAGAGAGAAGGTAAAAGCCCTAAGCTGTCCCATTGAAGTGTCAATTAACCACCCACAATGAGTGAGCAATTTAGGACCACACCCGCCACATGTGACTGCACAGTTTCTGTATTTCATTTATTTGCTTTTCTCCTATCCCATTAAACCATGGGATTTCCACTCAGTGGAAGACACCCCTGCTAGTCAGTGAGGCAGGGGTGGTGTGAGCAAGCCAGCAGCATGTGGGTACCCACCATTGCCTACCATAAGGTCTGCGTTAAAACTAGAGAGGGCCTTTCACTAAGAGGAGATTACCTTTGGTATTAGGCCAGATAGAAATGTTATCACCCCAAATGGACCTTTCTGTATGTTCTAAAAGTGTTGAATATATTACCCCATCAAAGGAGATTTGATACAAATAAAAAAGACAACAATGGAACAGAATGAAAATGGTTGTGGTTTGAACACTAGTCATTAAAGTGCTATCAGCAGAATAAAAGTCTGTGCTGTGAAATATAATGAAAGAGTGATATTATGTCTTGGTAATGATGAAATTTTACTATCTTTAAGCATGCTTAAGATGAAAGATATTAATATCAAAATTTGCTACAAATGCCTTAAAGCAGACTGTCTCTTTTCTTAAAATATGTGCTATGAAACAAAATCTATTTTATGAATGCAGATTTATTCACTGTTTGAAATCATCTTTACCCCTAGACAATTTAATGAATCTGGATAATTAGCAGCTATTTATCAGTTCTTCCAAGCCAACAGTAATCACACATATGGCTCAGAATATTATGATAATTAATTTCATACTGCTAAAGATTACATTTAAATCTAGAGTGTGTATTATGTGAACAAAATATCAATTAGATATGGAATGATTCTAAAAGTTTAATTCTCTCCATGCAAGAATAGGATGTATTTGTCAAATTTTATGATGACCTCTGGGGGAAATATCATAGTATGTTATTTCCTTACTTAAAGCCACAGTTAAATGTTATGTCATGATTGACAGAACTACTAAATGATAGAAGACTAAAGGAAATCTGAACTCATAAATTTTCTAAAATATGTTCTGGTCAATATTTGTTCAAAGAATAAAACATACTATAAAGGTAAGCTATTTAGTCTCTGATGAGTTGGTTTAGTATCTCTATTTTCTAAGATTTATTTCATTATTATTTTAATTGTGCATGCTTGTAGGTTTGTGTGTGGGTATGTACATGTGAGTGCTGGTGACTAAGAAGACCAGCTTCATCATGTCCTCTGATATTAGGGTTATAGACAGTTGTGAGGTGCCCAGTGCAGGTACTGAGAATTGAACTTGGATCCTCTAAATCATTTTTAGACAATCTCAAATTTAGCTGCACATATATAAATCAAAATAGCATTCTGAATTTTACATGCAAATTTATTTTTTATTCTTTTTTAAAATTTTTATTATTTTTATTTTATGCGTATGCATGTATTGCCTGCATGTAGGTAAGTGCACCCCTGTAGTGCAATGCCTACAGAGGTCAGAAGAGGCTGTCAGAGGCCCTGGGACTGGAGTTACAGACAGTTGTTAGCTGCCATGTTGGTTTTGGGAATCAAGCTGGAGTCTTCTGCAAGAATAACCAGTGTTCTTAACTGTTGAGCCACCTTCTCCAGCCCCTATTCTTCTCTTCTTAAACACAGCAAAGTCAAAACTCAGCCTTTCATCTTGTCCACACTTTCTTTAGATATGAAAGGATTAGATTCTCTAACACCCGCACATTTTATATCCTGTGAAACTCAACCATTATTCTCAAAATATTTCTAATATTTCCATCTTAAGTAGTTACCTGAAATATGTTTTCAGAAAATTGACATTCTTAATAATTTTTATGATTAAAATATATTTACTCACATACATGGAAAACGGCACAGCACCGAAATCTGCCCTGGGATCTGAAGACATCATAAAAATTGTCTGTGACTCATGTTCTCCAACAGTCTAATAGGAATGTATGCCACTCTGACCTCATACATGACAGAGACAGGCGCATTAATGTCTCATGAATTATCTTCCTAATAAATGAATAGTTAAAGGAAGGGAACACAATGTGAAATAAAGCATGCACATTAATAATGATAACACCTTGAAACAGTATACAAGAAAGGTATGCCACTCTAATCAGCTACTACATACAATCTATTTAAATATATATATGCACACAGGGACAATGAGTAAGTTATATGAATTTATAGACATTTATATTTTGATTATGAGAGCAAGAATTTAATTTGTAAACATTTGAAACCTCTGCTAAAATATGTTTAGCATGTATGACATGATGCCTTGGAGCTATTAAGATTCCAAAATTATAAATTTTGCCTTTTTAAAAATTACTTAACATTGAGTGTTTTTTAAATTTAATTTTATTTTTGTTTGTTTTATTAATTTTTTTTATTTCATACAGAACATCTCAATCAATCTTAATCATCTTTATACCCCCATCCCCACTGGCATCCTCCCATAGCCCCCTCACTGGAGCCCATATACTTGGTCATCACTGTTAAGGCCCACTGTGTCAAGTCAGTGTCCCCAGGCTTCCCCAGTGCAAGTCCAATTGCACTGTGGTATAATCAGCCTATCTAAAATCCTTTGCTCTAGGAAGATCAGCAGTAAAGATAATTTGTTGAGGTTGGAGATGTATTTTTTAGAAGAAGCATTTCATTACAGCTTTAACATAATAACAATTTCCAGAGCAAAGGTATATCTCTTTCAAAAGGGGCTATAAAATTTTTAGGTTCACAGTTGAATTAATACAGTATTGAAATATTGAACTCGGTATAAGCCCTGTAAGACATAAAAGTGAATGAGTTTTTAACCTTTAAATTTCATTTTAAAATATACTGTTTCTTACAGAAAAACTCATTGCTTTTGTTAATAACACTTAGATGTTGGCACATGCATCTCTAATTTGTATGTAGCTGATTATTACTAGTCATGGTCAGTTACACTTGAATCCTTGGCACCTGTGTATGTATACAAAGTCATTGGGTAGATTTCAGTGCTAATGTTTATCATCTCTACTACATAACATGACATAAATTTTTATGCTTCCTCCTCAAATATAACTCATTTTTTAAATTTGTTGATTTTTTGTGTATTTTTTTACTCTCAGAAAAATCAACTTTTTCACAGTGATAATATGTAGATTTCAGTACAGCAATAAATGATATATCCAGGATAAAAGTGAATGAATTTGATATAGTGTCAGTAGTCACTGGATGGCACCATTAATCCTTATTGAGTAGTTTCTGAATCCCATAATTGTCACTGTTAAATATTTTCATTAGCTATTAATTAAGAATTATGTACACGTAGCTCATGTCTGTGGAGTCTGTTTTAAATGTCTTTAAAAATGATCAATTGTTAATTAGCATTAACAATTACAAAGAACTGTATGTATTGACAACCAAAATCAGAGACAATTATACACTATATAAGTGTATGCCTTTTAATCTCAAATCAATATCTTAAAATAGTCTTTTGACTGATTCAATACAGAGACCCAGCAGTTACTTTGTATCTGAGCTCTTCAAGCTTTTCAGGCTTATTTGAAGTTAGTTAGAGGGTGTGCAGTCAGTTCTTGTGAAAGAAATGTGAATGGACTTGTGGAAATTCTGGTTTAATGCAGGTATGTGGAAAATTTTTATGAGCAATCTGGCTTTCTAGCAGTGACAAACATGGAGGCAACGTATTCCAGATGGAATAGTTACTACGTGGATAAGAGATGTGCTCTGACTGCACGCACCTTGAACAAACAAAAATTATATTGTGTCTAGTTCCGATAACAGTTTTGTGCTTCTCTGTTACTGTAAGATAATTTGATCTCTCTTAACCAATAAATACAAGTTGCCACAAATTATCCACTTTTTTATTGTTGTTGAACAACCAAAGAACTTTAAATATTTTAGAATCAAATATTTGGATCAATATTTCCCTTTTCAGGCAACATTCTTCAATATACACTCTTCTGAAATCTTGGGTCAGTTTGTGGATATGCTTCTCAGGAATGGAGTAGTCTTATTTCATCCTTATTGTCCATGAAATATTTATTTCATCACCACCTGCACAAACTGTACCAGATAGCAAATGTATGAGAAAGCTATAGACACTTTAAGCAGAATGTGTCTATCCTCTGCCAACATATTTGCATTCATTATTATAATCCATCAATACATCTTATAAAATCCAATATTCGCGTTATACTTCCTTTTATCTACATGCATATATTAATTAAATAATGAGAACCTAAGACAAAAAAAATTAATTTCAGTTATACAATCATAAAATGGCATAAACATCTACAATTAAATTTCATATTTCTGTTTGAAGTTATTTACTCCTTGACTACTCTACACATGAAACTCTGAAGCTCTTGAATTTTAGATTAATGAAAAGAAGGCTCCCTCCCATGCAGAAGGTAGAATTAACTGCTTAAAACTTCAATAACAACATAACATGGACAAATGTGATGGTTAATCTTGATTATAAACTTGATGGAATTGAAAAGCCTCTAGTAGATTAGTAAAGAACACTGCTAGGAGATTTTTCAGAGAATTAATATCCCAAGTTGGAGGCTCAAGAAAGAATAAGGAAGATAAACGAGGGCAGGGGAAATGACTCAGTGTGTAAAGCATGTAAACACAAAAGCCTGAACCACTAGTTTTAATCACCAGAGAGCACTGAAGCCAGACACGGTATCCCATACCTTTGATCACAGAGCTCCTGTGACAAGATGAGAGACAGTGACAGGAAAGCCCCGTGCTCACCAATCAGCTAGCTGATTATACAGCAGCGAACAACAGAGACTCAAAGAAGGTGGGAGGACAGACAGCCAAGGTTGTCCTCTGACTACCTTTGCATGTGAACACACACACACACACACACACACACACACACACACACGCAAACAAACAAGTACACGCACAAGTCTAAATAAACAATGAAAAAATACGAAAACAGAGGCCTTATTCCTGCCCTTTCCGTCTTTCCTTCTGACCCCCAAGAGAGGAGCTGCCGCGTTTGACTACACCCATCCCATTTTGCTGATCTGAAACCCCCAAAACTTTTCTTCCTTTCACTTAGACCTGTCGTTTGTGACAGTGACTAAAGAAGTAACAACAACAAAAAGAAAAGAATTCCAGAGTGGGGGGAGGCTACAGGAGGGCTGCAGTGGGGAAGGGGGTATAAAGATGATTCAGACTGATTGAGATGCTTGGTATGAATTACACAAAATTCAATAAAAATTTACAAAATTTAAAAATCAATATAATAAAAAATATAATCAGAATAAATTAAAACAATATGGAGAACATTCTGTGTTATTCAGGTTAGTTTTTATTGTCAAGTTGACACAGTCTAGGCTTACCCTATAAAGGAAGAACCAATTGAAGAATTTCCAAAATTAGATAGGCTTATGGTCATGTCTGTGAGAGGTTGTCTTGATTGATATGGGAGGGGCCAGAGCACTGGGGCAGCACCATCTCTAGGCGTGTGGGCCTTAGGCTGCATAAGAAAGCTAGCAGAGCATGAGCTAGTGGGTGAACCAGTAAGCAGCATTCCTCCATGGCTCCTGACCCCAGGTTACTACCAAGTTTGTATTCTTTCTTCCCTCAGTAATAGATTTTGACCTGGAAGTATAAGTCAAATAAACCCTTTCTTCACCAGTTGCTTTTGGACATCATGTTTAATCATGACAGAAAAGAACCTACGACATCCATCTTTACTTATCTAAAAGGAGCCCCTTAAATATGTTCTTGTTCCATCTGGTATCACAGATGACAAGGCCTAGTCCTTCAGATTGTTGAAATATAAACTTTGATGTGATCCTTGCCCTTCTCCTTTATGTCTCACAAGATAGATTTTGTCATATTCCTTCAGTTCTAAAGGTAGAACTGATCACAATTGATTGCGACCTCATTAGGTCATTCCTTCTTCTAGATAATTACACTACCTTTCTAATACGAAGCATTTAGTCTCATCTTTCCACATGATATTCAAATGATAAAAGACATGATTATGTTTATTCATATGACAGCACTTCTCTCCCTGAAGCCTATCTACTGGTCCCATCAGTGTAGTACTAGGTATCTGGTATTCCTAGAGCAGGAAAAGATTCACATGAGAATTTACAGTTGTTAATCCTTTGGTCTGTAAAGTTTTATCCATGAACCCTCATACTTGGTGCCCCAAATCTTAGTCTTTCATCAGGATTCATTCATCTCTGGCTTCATTTCCTTATCTTGTTCAATACTAAACTTTATATCTTGGTACCTCCTATAACTCTGTATGGCTTTTTTTCTGCTTAATTATTTGGTGTTTATTATTGTCTAGATCACCTCAGTGGCCCTTCCACCAGATCCTTGTTCTGTCCCAAATACCTAGAAGAATGCCTAGAAGACTGTCAATTTATTCAAACTAGGAGTAGATAGTAAAAAAAAAGGAAAAAGAAGGAAGAAATAAAGGAAAGAGGATTGAGCAAAAATTTTCAGAACTTGCTTAAGGTGTTAAAGAAGGCTCACTGACAGCTCATTGCTCCAAAACAAAGTTCTAAAGTAAAATAATCTGTGGTTATTATTCATTTTTTCCTTGATAAAATACTGTATTTCAAAAGAACAGTCACAAATCAATTCTTAATTGTAAGAATCTGAATTAAGTTTAAAGTATATCTGTGTTTATTTTCCTTTCCAATGTATCCTTCTTACAAAAATACAATCTCTAGTACAACAAATATACAATGTGACAAATCAAAATCTGTATTTTTGAATAATAAAAAAGACTATAGTAACTGTTTAGTTTTTATAGCATTCAAAAATTTTGGGTAGCCAAATAGGCATAATGTAAGACCTACCCAAAGAATGCATTTGAAAAAACTTTTTTTTTTACAAAAATAGTAAAATATTTACAATATTGGTCTTATGTCAATTTTTATTTATAAACTTGTAATAAAATCAATGAATTTCTTTATTTTTCTTGTATATATCATGTGTTACAGGAAATCATGTTTTTATAGTTACCAATTTAGTTGTCTACCCAAAATGTACCTGTTCAATTCCTAACTTTTGTGTCTGACTGTTCCCCAACAGACAGATGCCATCTTCTTGAGCTCAGCTGTGCCTGTTTGCCTAACATCACCAGAGCTGGGCTTGTTGACTGTTGACACCCTGCACAGAAGTCTTGAGACCCTCACCTCCTAATCCAGGATGAGTAATTTTGCACTAATTGTGTATGACCTGGGAGAAGGGCTAAGTACAGAGGCTGAGGAAATTAAGGGAGGGTCTCTCACCATTTTGTACTGCTGTGGGGGAAAGCCATAATCCATGCTTGCCTAATGACTTCTGGTGAGGCCTTAGTGGGGAAGCACCTACCTTCTGCAAGTATACCCTCAACAATTGCTCTGTAAGTAAGGTCAGTAGAGCTATTGGTTACCTTCCCAGTGTACATTTTGGTGGAATCATACCTCCATTTGTCCTTGGAACTAAGGGAGGAAAACTTATACATTGTTTATATCCCACCAACCAAGGAATGAAAAAAAAAACCTAATTATTTAAATATCATCATGGTAATAGCAATATTATCAGATCATTTATAGGGTTTTCCCCAAAACATCCAGAGCGAAATTTTAAAGATTTATTTTTATTTTTGTGTATGAATGTGTCCCTATGTGTATACACACACCACACACACACTTGTTTTACTTTAAAACTCCTCATATTAAAATAGCCTGCGTTAGAATTATAAGCCCCTTCAAGCATCATGGAACATCATGGAAGAAGAGGAAGAAGAGAAAAAGAGGAAGAAGCAGTATGATTATGGACTTCCAAGCATGCCAAGGCTGATGTACTCTTGAACTGAACAGTTTTGATTACCTGCACAATATTGCCACAGAATTTGGTCCATCAACATCCTGCCATGGAAGGGAGAAGGCATTATAGGCCTCCATTCCTCCCAGGGGATTAATTCACAGGTAATGGTTGATTAGTGAGAGATATTTTCTTCATTGATGTAGCCACCAGGAAGGGCCATATACTCATGTAAACAACTGTAAAGAAACTCATAGACACATGCACATGCACACACACACACACACACACACAAAGACATGAATGTAGAGAGGGACTAGTTGAGAAGAGGAAGGCCACATGATTGAGTGTGACAAGGAGCAGAATTTGGTTGACTCTGATTGAAATACCTTCGGTATATGCATGATAATGTCACAACTAAATCCATTATTCTATATAATTACTATAAGCTAAAAAATCTTTACAATAAAATTCAAGAACATAAAAATCCATCCTAAATATTCAAGAATGTAATGATTATTTCATCATTTACATAGCTGGTGGCACCTGATAGCCTCAAGGGTAGTCATTAAAACAACACCTGTATTTACTATAGAATATTAGCTAGATTAGATGCTTGAGAAATGGCTCAGAAGTTAAGAGCTCTTGTTGCTCTTATAAAGGACCAGAATTTAGCTCTCAGGAACCACATTGGTTGGCTCATGATTACCTGTAACTCTAGGTCTGGGGGATCTGATACCCTCTTCTGTGCTTCCAGAACACCTATGTCTGTCTACACACACACACACACACACACACACACACACACACACACACACGTGTACACGCACACAGAGAGAGCTACCTTTGCTTTCCGTAATTTTACACATGTCAATATTGATCTATTCCTTTCTTCTAGTTTCTCTATATTCTCCCTGTACTTGAAGACTTGATTTAAATTTTGAGGCTGACTGACGTTTAGATTCGGATAGATCAGTTCAGGTAGAACACATAAAAATAATAAATCCTTAAAGTACAATGATAATAGCTTAGAGTAATAAGTAATAAATGCAGTTTTGCCTATGTGGTGATATCAACTGTAAAATATATGAATTAGCAATGAGCTTAATAAATAGGAAAATAATTTTAAAACATAAAATTTACTAAAGAATTGTGAAGTCATAACTTTTTTCTTACAATTAAAATGTACCTGAAGATAATTGTATCTTGTTAGAATGAATCAATGCCTTACCATCCACCAATTTATAAATTCCTTTTGCAAATGTTGACACCTGTAGAAACATGAAATTGAGTCAGAGCATAGAGGCGTATGAACTATAGGTGTGGGAAGAAATTTAAAATTGTCAGTTTGACCATACAAAAATATTTATCACTGTGATAAACAGTGATCTCCATAACAAAAATATTTATTATTGTGGTAGTGAACTCCAAAATTTAAAGTAAAGTTGCTGGTTATCATTTGTCTTTGCTTTAGCCCCACAACACAACTAATATCAAGATAATTGATTTATAATATTGCAATTTAACTATATATATATATTGAATTTTTGAAGAACACATAGTATCATACATTTTAAGATCTCCATCTGTTTATTTAAAAGACTTGTCTTATTTGCTTTATCAATTATGTTTGTTGGATATACATTTTGTTTTCCTGAAATTGACATCTCTTATAATGAATTTAGTTCAATACATTGTCACTTATTGTTTTAACTATATATTTTTAATTGATTGACCTACTATTCATTTATTTTGTTAGTGAAATAACTGGGTTCAATTTACTGTTTCAAATTACTTGCATAAAAATTTAACTAACTCAAAATATAAGTTGAGAAAATATCTTTTTGTAGTCTGTAATAACCAAAATAAAATGGCTCATCCTTCTATTTAAAGAAATTGAAGGACATTGCCAGGTGCCAGTGCTCTCTCCCCTTCCTGCCTTTGCTTTTCCCGAATTTACACATGTTAATATCGATCTATTTCAGTCTTCATGCTAATATAAATTCTCCATGTACTTGAAAACTTAATTTAAATCTTGAGGCTGCCTGGCTTTTAGACTCAGATAGATCAGTTCAGATTGGACTACAGTTCAAATGTTTTATTTTGTAGAATTTTACTAGTGTGATGTCAAGAAGGCCACAGAATTGCTTCCCCATGATAAATAGGCTGCAATTTACTTATATACAAATTTTACAAGGAAATAGATTTTTAAAAAAAGTACACAGAATTCCTGGCACTTCTGAGGCCCCCACTAAGCTTGTTCCCGTTCTGAATTTTGTTTATTGCAGAAATAACTTTCAAGGCAGAAATAATGTCATAGAAATAGCATTAGCTTCCATGTAGTTTCCCCATTCATTTCGACACATTGCTGTCACTGGACTAATTTGCAGTGTTCCTTCAAAGCACCCATTTACTAATAGTGGAGCTCTGTTCCTTCAAAGCACCACTTTTCTAATTTTGGAACCCTACAAATATAAGGAAAGTTACTGATGAAATTGCCTTTGATGCCAATGTTTTGGGGGTGGAGCCATCATCGAGGATTTTCATGTTGGTCCCAGATAATCATAAGGGTCTTTTAATATAGATGATATTAAAGCTATGGGTCTGAGATATACAACATGAGAATGC
Source organism: Nannospalax galili (assembly GCF_000622305.1). NCBI lineage: Eukaryota > Metazoa > Chordata > Mammalia > Rodentia > Spalacidae > Nannospalax > Nannospalax galili. The sequence goes on from NW_008348795.1 coordinate 2,948,762, forward strand.
CTTAGTTCCATTTTTTCTAGGCATTTACTATGGAAGAATGGCCATGATCAAGAGATGAGCAACATCTAAGAAATACGGCCCTGAGTTGACACCTGCCAGAAAATTAGAATTTCAGTCCTATAATTCCATGAACTTTACAGGAAACAGATCATCCTGTAAACTCTCCCCAAAATACTACTTTCCTGCTAATAACATATTTTTGGCATCAAAATTAAGATCCACACAGCACTATAATGATCTCTGTGTTGTTTGAATCCATTGTGTTTGGTGTCAATTTTTGCAGCAGCTTCTGAATATTAATGCACTCTCATTTATAAGAGTCACATGGAAACATAAAATACCCCGTTTAGCCAAAGCAGTCCTGAGCACAAGAGCAATAACCGGGAGGATTGCCATGCTAGACCTCAATATATATTAGAGAGCCATAGTCATAATAACTTCATGTTATCAAAGACATATGTTCTTCCTCATATGTGAATCCTAGCACCAAATCCTTACACAAGAGTAGGTATCCGGATGTAAGTACATCCGGAGGAACCACAGAGTTGCACATCTGGTCATCTGGGAGATGCCGAGTACCAAGTGACACACCTGCAGTCGAATTCTTACAACCAAGGCTCATGGAACATTGTGGAATAAGGGGTAGAGAGAGGGCTAGTGCACCACTCATCTCTTATCAGTGAGACTTCCATGTACAGAGGGTGATGCACACAGAAGGCCTCAACTTGCCAAGCTTTGGAGAATAAGAGACTGTAGAGGGTAAGATGGGCCTCCTATATGTAACCTCACCCACCCATGGCTGATGAACCATTGTGGAAGAGGAGGCAGAAAGATTGTAAGAGCCAGGGCTGTTTCATGAATGTATGAGTGGAGGCTCCCAGGCCACTGGAGGCTTACTCATGTGCACCTGCAGCCATGGTGGCATCCAGCACCAGGACACATGTCAGCTCAATTAAACATGGGCCTAAATAGGAGGCGAGCAATAGGTGGTGGGTCAGCATAGATTGAGAACTATTTGAGACTGGTTGCTGCTGGGTGAGGGAAAGTATGACTTACATACAACCACTGGATGGGCTGACTAGATTCTAGTGGACACATTTTCACTGAAGGACACTTGAATCACCTTAAAGAATAGGACTCAACATTTATGGAAGAGTACATAGGGTTTGTGGGTTGGGGAGGAGGCACAGATAGGGGAGGGGGCTGGATGTGAGTGGGAAATACAGGATGAAATTTTAAAGGCTCAATAAAAAAAATAGAGGTGAGACAATAGGAGAAGGATATTATCAAGGTAGAAATGGGGAAAATGGGGAAACCTTCAAATGGGAATACATGGAGGAAGGGATAGTCAGGGAGAGAGGAGAGGAAAATAATGCCTATCTACTTAAAAAAAACCAGAGGGAATCATATCGGTCCAACTACCTAATGAAAAATTACACATATAATATCTCCATACGAATCCATGTGTATAGCTGAAGGCTATATAATAAGAAACAGTGACAGACAAGATTAGCCTTCCTTTTAGTTTCTGGTCATGGTAGTCCAAGAAACTCCCAGAATTATACAGGCTGTTGCCACAGCCTTTAAGTGCCTCCCAGAACTTGAAGGTATGACCATATTGTTGACAGAAAATGCTTCAGATTCAGGATTTGGAGCATTGGATCTAGAACTGACCTGGAAGCTATTTACCCTGAAAGGTAACTCTCATAGCTTTGGAGAGCACTTCTCAAGGTGCTAAGGAAGAACATCAATCAATGATCCGACACAAGGTTCAAGACCAAATAACCACATCAATGACCTGCTCAACATACAACATTGGTGCAGCAGTGGAACTTCTATCTAGGGGAAATCCACAGATATCTAATTGGACAAAAAGCCCACTCAATGGAAGAAAACTAATGTGTGGTACTGTAAACAGAGCCAAAAGCACATACCTGCAGAGGTCATAGATCTTAGAGAAAACCCAAAGACTATCACAACCCTAGGCTAATGAAGTTCTTATTATGTGAAAAATATGTATCTTTATATTTACAGACACACCAGTCACCATTTATCAAAGAAGCTTCTTTTAAGCCAGATAGAGACTATTATAGAGTACCACAACAAGTCACACACAAACATTGTCTGGGAATTGCCCAGGCCTAAGTGCAACATCTATAATACAACACCTGAACCTAAGGCTCACAGAACCCAGAACAAGAAGACACTAATGCATTTCTCAATTTTCATCAATGAATCGTCCTCATGCAATGGAGGGCCAGGAACATCAAAGGTCACCAAACCTGGAGAATAAGAATATGCAGAATGCTGGTCCTTGGACAGAACTCCTATATTAAGCTTCACCCACCCAGGGCTCAAGGACCACTGTGGAAGTGGGGGCAAAAAGTTTTTAGGAGCCAGGGATAAAGTGCATGATCATATGGAAAAAGAGTCCTACAAGCTCCTGGGACTCTGCTCATATGAACCTACAGCGATGGTGTCAGCATACACAAGATCCATGGAAACTCAAGCAGACAAAAACCCAGCATAGAGCTGGGGACATGGACATCGGACGCCAATCTTACTTTAAGGAATATTGGCAACTGATTACTGCTGGGTGAGGAAGAGATGATCTTCCTTGAGTGAGGGACTTTAGATAGGCTGATGAGATCTCAGTGGATGAACTTACACTACAGAACATCTGGGGACATTGATGACTCAGTAGGCCTTAACACAAATGACAGAATGTATGAATTCCAGTGGATGGTATGGGAAGGTGCCAGTGTGGAAGGTGGTGTAAAGATGATTAGGATTGATTGATAGGTTTTGTGTGAAATACACAAAAATTCAATAAAAATTAATTAAACAAACATGTTATTGCACAAAAACAGACAGGGCTTGTATATCAATTGAGCAAATTAGAAGACCCAAATATAACTGTATGCAATTATAGTCATCTGATATTTAATAATGGTGACAAGAACACACATTGAAGGAGAGATCATATTCAACAAATGGTGGTAGAAAAATTGGATCTCCACATGCACAAGAATAAATTAGACCCATACCAATAACCATGCACAAATGTCAACTCCAGATGCATCAAAGACATAAATGTGAAGCTTTAAATGCTGAAACTTACAGAAGACTACATAAGCAGTCCCCAAACGATACAGGTGCAGGAAAGGATTTTCTGAATTAGGGATCAGTTACTCAGGAATTAAGGTCAACAATCAACAAATGGGGTCTCAATAAACTAAAACAGTTCTGTTCAGCAAAGGAAACAACCAATCAGATGAAGAGGAAGCCTACAGAGTGGAAGAAACTCTTCATTATCTATTGTGTGACAGAGGATTAATATTCAGAGTATACTGAAAACTCAAAAACAAAGAAGCAAGAGAACAATTGATCTAATTAAAATCTTAACAGAGCGTTCTCAAAAGAAAGAAAATAGCAATGATTAAGAGCCCCTTAGAAAGTGTTAAATATTCTTATGGATTAGGGGAAATACAAATCAAAGCTACTTTAAGATTTCATTAAGGTCAGTTAAAATGGCCAAAATTAAGAGAACAAATGGTACCAAATACTGGTGTGGATGCAGAAAGGGGAGCCCTCATTTGCTGCTGGTGGGATTGGAAACTCATGCAACCAATATGGAAATCAGTATGGATAATTCTTAAAAACAAAAAATAAATCTAACATATAATCCAATCATACCACTCCTTTAGATAATTCCAATGGACTCATTCTACTATGGAGATCCTTATACATCCATGTTTGTTTGTTGCTGATCTTTTTACAGTAGGTTAAAAAATGGAAACAACTTAAACATTCCTCCACTGATGAGTGAATAATGAAAATGTGGTACATTTACACAACGGAGTTCTACTCAGCATTAAATAAAAATGAAATCATGAAATTTGGAGGTAAATGTATAGAATTAGAAACTGCTTTATAATAAATGAAGTATCACAGGCTCTGAAAACCAAGTGACATATGTTCCCCCTGATTTGTGAATCATAGCTCCAAATCCCTAGATTTGACTATCTTTGTAACCACAGTAGCCAGAAAAATAGAAAGGAACCAAGGGGGTAAAGGGCAGAGGGCAGAAGAAGCACAAGAGAGGGAGAGAGTAGGAGACAGCTGCTACTAAGGGGGGATTGAGAAAACTGGGGTATTTTAACAAGGAAAAGAGTAGGGAGGGTTATGCAGAAAGAGTTATAAGAGGAGAGAGAAGCAGTGCTTAGATGGTGTGAAAAACCAGAAGGAAGTAAGTCCCTATGAAAAATACACACACAATAAATATATGAGTGCATGTGTATAACTAAAGGCGGCATTGCAGAAAGCACACTGGCAGGCAGGAGAAGCCTCCCTTTGATTTCTTGGTCAGGTTACTCCTGTAGATTGCCAAAATAACACAGGCTATTGTCACAGCCCTTGATCGCCTCCCACAAATTGAAGGTAGGGCCCTATTCTGAAAAAAAAAACTGGAGTCCCAGACTAAAAAAAAAAAAAAAAAAAAAAAAAAAAAAAAGAAGGCTACACTTCAGAAACCCAAATTTGACCACTGTGCAAAGAACAGGACACTACAGAGCCTTCATCCCTGAATACGATTGCGGCTTCAAATCTCAGACTCCCAAGGCTCAGGAATCGTTGCAGAAGAGGAAGCAGAAAGCTTGTAAGAGCCAGAAAGGGTGGATGACCACCAAGGAGCAAAGTCTTCCAGAAAGTTGATCAGCCACGCATATGAACTCTCAGCAAAGCTGATAGTATGCACAATTGCTAGGAAGCTGAAACCACAAAACTCCCAGCATAGACATGAGGAAGTGGTTAAGAAACCCTAACCCAACCCAAGGAACTTTTGGCAATATATGGCTCCTGGGTGGTGGAGAGACTGTCATAAAAGAATGGCACTCTTGGAGGGTACAGTGGATGGACCCACACTGAAGGATGCTTAGGGATGCAAATCAGGCTATCTGCATATATAGAAAGCACATATTTTAATTATATGTGCTCATTAAAATCACCTATTTAAAAACTTAAAAGTTTATATTGTCTTTCAAAATCAACCAATATATCCCTTAATAGTCTAATATAATATAGCAGTGTTCTTCTGTTACTTAAAACTTGAAAAAATCTTACTATTATTTTAAAAGTTTATTTACATGTCTGTAGGCATGTTAGTATGCATATATGCATGCAAGTGCTTGTGGATTTTGTAAACCCCCAATGTGGGTGCTAGGAACCAAACACTCATTCTCTGCAAAAGCACCAAGCACTTGTAACCGCTCTCTTGCCCTGGGGAAAATACTTTGATTCATGTAGACAATAAATAGTCCTTTGATGAATTTTGTTTTTCTCCTTTAATCTAGTGACATTTTATTACCATTTGGACCAATTCTAGCCCCACATCTTACTCTTAAGGTAAAAAAAAAGCAGCTTTCTGTGAAAGGAGAGAATGAAGGAACATATCAAAATATAATCTGTTTTTCTGTGTTGGATAGAGCAAGGAAGTCTTAAGGGAATCAGAGTCATCTAATTTTATATGAAATTTGTCCAAAGAACTAAATATTTTACTTTCACAGTTAGAAATATAATGAAGAAAATGCTTTAAGTTATGTGTTCAGATTCTACAATCTTGTTTTCTTTTAAGCTATAAAGTCAACAATGTTTAAATATGATTTAAATTTAGAAGCAGGCATTTTCCATGTCGTTGAGCACAGAGATGATTGACTAAATAAAACTGGGAGACAAATGTTTACCTCTGAGTCACTTAGTGGCATAGATTATAGACACAGGTGAATGAGATTCTGTAATTGTAATTTTGTCCAACTGCTTAAAGTTAGGGACCACTTCTGTTCTAGTTTGTCCTCAATTGATGTGACAAAACACTCTGACCAATACCAACTTGAGGAGGAAAGGGTTTATTTGGTTTGCATTTCCCAGGTCACAGTTCATCACTTAGGGAACCTAAGATAGGAACTCAGGGCAGGAACCTGGAGGCAGGAGTTGAAGCACAAGCCATGGAGGAACACTGCTTACAGATTTGCTCCTCTGTGTTCAGCCTGCTTTCTTATACAATACAGGACTACCTGCCCAGGGGTGGCACCACCCACAGTGGGCTGGGCCCTCCCACATCACTCAAGAATAAAGAAAATGTACCACAAACATGATTTGCAAAATTTCCAAAAGTAGAAATAAAACGATATCAATTCAAGTAGAAAATCATGATTTGAGCAGGAAAATAAACACAGTATTTACACTATTGTCATGACTTTAACAAGAACAAGCATCACAACATCAGCTGAAATACTTCCAATTAAAACCAGGCTGTTATCAACTAGTACAAATTTAGTCAAGTGAATTATCTCAGAACATTCAATTCTTGCATGTCTTCTACTAGTGTATGTTATAGAGTTTGCATCATTAAAATCTGACAGCAAGAATTAAAAATCACCCATTGATATTGTTTGCACTTGTAATTGGGATTGGATGTGTGCAACCACAATGAATGAACAGGCCCACATAAGAGAAACGGCCATCTTCTGCTACATCCCATCCCACTGTTGGTGCAAAGCTTGATGCCATAGGGTTGTCAACAGGTAATCTGCCTCAGCAATCAAGCCACAATCAGTTTGAATAAGGTATTCCTTGAGAAACTATGTATAAATAATTAATTCATATATTTAGGAGTGAAACAAATGACTTTCAAACCTATTAGAACTGTACCAATATAGTAATATTTTAATAAACGTTAGCTATTTGAAGTGCTAGTTCATAAAACAATATTTTGCTTTTCCTTTTACTAAAACCAATTTCAATTTATTTTTTCCCTTATATCTTATTCTGGACACCTATAATTTTTTTTTAAATTTTGATCTTTTCATTGAACTTTTGCAATTTTCATATATCATAATTTGGGGATATTTAGGCCCTCCCATCCCTTATGTCTCCAAAGGTCCTTCAGTATAAGTCCATCCGTTGGAGTTAAACTACCAAGAGTCCTATCCTTGAAAGAGACTATCTTTGCCCTCCCAGTAGCCTTAGGTGGCCTTTCCTTCAGTGTTGCTGGAGCTTCCTACCCACTACCTCATGTTTATGGGGGAATGTTTTCTGGTTTGCGCTTGCATGGGATTGTGCATGCTGCTGTCACAATTGCTATGAGTTCTTTTGGGATCCTGACCAGCTGCAAGGAAAACTCTTTCCTTTTGGTCATCCACACCTCTGGCTCTTTCTATTTTTCTGTTTCTTCTTCTTCAATGATCCCTGAGCCTAGGGAGGCAGAAGTTTCAAATAGGTGACCTCATCCAGAGTAAGCACTCTGCAGCATCTTCTTAGCTCCTTGGCCAGTTGTAAGTTTCTTTGTTAATGACCATAAGGAAACTTCTCTGGTGAGAGTCTTGAGATGCATTAGTCTAACGGTATAATAAGTCATTTACAGTTAGTTTAATATGATAACTATTTCATAGAATACTAGTATTTGGTTCTCCCCTATGTACTGTGACCTGTCTAGTTTCTAGTTCTCTAAAGATAAAGCTGAAACAGCTGAGAAATACTTTAAAAAGTGTTCGACATCGTTAGTCATCAGGGAAATGCATATTAAACCTCTTTGCGGTTTCATCTTCCCTTATCAGAATGGCAAAGATCCAGAAAACAGACTGACAAATGCTGGTGAGGATATCAAAAAGGGGAATGCTTATCTACTGTTAGTGAGTGTGCAAACTGGTACAACCACTATGGGAATCAGTGTGGAGATGCCTCCAAAAGGTAAAAATTTATATTCCATATGATCCAGCCATACTACTCTTTGTCATATACCTAAAAGATTTTGTACAGAAATACCTGTTCATCTATGTTCATTGCTGCCATTTTATTAAGAGCCAGAAATTGGAAACAGCCTAGACGTCTGGCAACTGATGAATGGATAATGAATGTGTGGCACATATACACTATAGTCAGCTCTTAAAAAGAAAAATTATGAAATTCTCATATAAATGGATCACCTGGAAGCAATCATCTTGAGTGAGGTAACCCAGACTCAGAAAAACAACCATCACCTCCTCCCTCTCATAGCTGGGTAGTAACTTTGAAATCTTAGATATGAATGTTTCAATTTGAAAACTCAGAGATATTGAGAAACTAAAAAACTACCAGTGAATGAGGGGGGTTAGAGGGCTTCTCAGGGGGTGGTAGAATGTGGTAATGTGAAAGGGGAAAGGAAAGCACTAGACTAAAAAGGGTTAAATGGGGTAAGAAAAGGGGGCGGGCAGGGCTGAGGCCAGAGTATGGGGAGGGATAAGTAACATTAAAGCCTATCTACAAAGCCATACAAAAAACCCACCACTATGGAAACTTCCTCAAGTATATACAGCATAAAAAGAGATTAAAAGGAGTTATCCGGTAACATGGGGACATTGTCCTTTCCAGGCTTCACAGGATAATCAAAATAAAAATAAACCATTCAATGTCAGGAATGGACAACTTCTCTAGATGCTATTGATTAGGGGTCCCATAGACCTTCAAATAACACTGACCACTGGTCTTGCTCCAGCAGAATTGAGTGGAAGACATACTCGCTGAAGACAATACATGAGCTATAGAACAAATAAGGAGAAATCAAGCTGGTGCTGATTTCAGAGCCTCATCTCCACTGGCTAGCCTTCATAGTGCTGGAAGGTGCTATGCATTTAATGGAAGGAAATATAATCATCAGCCTTACCCAATTGTGAATCCTGTTAACTACAACTACCGGCCTGGCAAGATATGCCCACTGGGTACAATAGTGACACAAACAATTTGGGAGTAATCAACCACACTTTAGTTGGATTTAAGGTCTGCTTCCTAAGATGGAGATCACACCTGACATTGATATCAGGTATTGAATCTCTAGAACTTAATACATCCAAGCAAAATAAATAAATAAATAATAAATAAATATAAAGTTTCTTGTGTATTTCCTTGCTTTAGTGTTTAAATGCCTGTGTGAATCTTTACCAGTTGCCAGCTATAAGGCAGAAATCCTTCAATCAAATTAAAGAGATTTAAGAATGTAAATTACATTCTTAAATCAACTCAAATATTTTAAAAATGCACCCAATCCCTGGCTTCCATGAAGCACTGTTTGGCTCACTAATGAAAGATCACAAACAGACCCTTGACCTTCTGTTATCGTGAAGCTCCATTATACCAAACTCAAAATGAAAGATCAATGTATTTCACACTGTAATTTATATTGAATAAGTTTCACCTTGGTAAGCATCCTAACAAAAGTGTTTTAAAAATTCAGAGGACAACAGATCCACTTTCTGGGAAGGGGGGAGCAGTTTGAGCACTATGCAACTGGGACTAGCACCAGTCCAGTAGGAAGCTCACCCTAACAACTGAGTTCCTCCCTGCTCTCAGGGTTAAATATGTCTGCAGTAACTGCTCGTCTCTGCTGTTTCTGCCAAATACCCATTTGATTTTCGAATTCCCTAACAAATGCTTTGACTGTATCCAAATCCCAGAATGTACTCCATTATTAAAAAAACCTTCTGGACACGAAAGAAAAGCAGGCAGTGTCTATGGAAGTGAAAGTTTTCTGTGTTGCTAATTTCCACGTTGCTCTTTTTATCACTCACGGTCATAGGCTTGTAGAAATGAAAGACTTAAAGTTTTAAAGTCTGTTGCAAATGATTTACTTTTAATTGATCATAATTGGTGACCAGCTAAAGTGAATCAGAAATGTGTTAGTGTCTTTTCTACCTACCAACTTTTGGTCAAATTAACAAACAGCAAGTCTATAAAAACAAATCTGAAATAATATGTCAATTATATCTTATCAGCACACAGATAAGGGCACAAGGATTTTGCCTGACTTGGGGGCACATAAACCAAAACATATATATCAGTATTTGGAATGGAGAAGGAGTGTACAAGTTATTTTCTCAAAAACCTGATGGAGAGACAAGGACATATCTTTGCTTCTAAGATTTGAAGAAAAAGGAATTGAATTAAAGTATAAGTTTCTGAGAAAAGAAGATAACAAAACTTGCTACATTTAATCAGTCCCTTAGCCTGCATTAGACAGCTGAAGTCTGCCACCATTGTTGGATCTATAGGCTTGCAAATATAAAATAGCAACTCCAATGTCTAAATTTCTTAAAGAACTATTCTAATTCCATCTACATAGAATAGTCTATAATAAACTCTGAAATCTCTGTGCACATGTAAATGTTACAGTGCTACCTTTAATGCTGAAATTTACAAATTCATGATAGAATGTAAATGGAAGTTTTTAAAGTTCGAACAAATATTTTAATTTCATTTTCTGAGTGAATGGTGAGTTGAGAGTAATGTAAAACGTGTGTGCACTAAGGCCTAAGCTAAGCGCCTCTGGGAATTTTTTCTGCAATGTATAATTCATTATAAAATCAGTCAGTAGCTTGGAATACAGGATGTGCAGATGGACAAGCTTCATTCTTAGAGGTATTTTTACAACAGACTTTGCAGGTTTCTCATGATGCTATGTTTGGTCTCTAGGCCTGACATATAAACAAAGAGGGCGACCACAACCACACAGGCCTTCAAAGTCTTCTGGTATCCTTCAGGCACATTATACCACAACAGTAAAGTTCCCAGAAATATATTCGAAGTGTTATTCTTTTAAATATATATGTTTTACAGACCAAGAGTCTAGTAGTTGGAAATTGTTCATTTTAAAAAGAGGAATTTATATTTCTTTGCATTTTGTTTTGTCCTGTAATCTCTAATGGTAATCCTGTTTGATTCTTTCAATGCTTACACTGAAATATATAAGACAATAAGTTGGTATAGGGAAATGTTAATAACCAGTTTTTAAATCTTAGATTGTATTATAAAAATTAAAACTTTTTTATATTTAATTACCGCATTGAAATTTAAGGTATTGAAAATATTAAAGTCTTCAATTAAGATTTTTCCCAAGGTCTTGCTTAATAGATGCCAAATCAAGATTTTTATTAGCTAAAATATTTCAGCTTTTCATATTTGCTTCTTATTTTTCTTTCATGTTTTTTCTTCAATAACATTTGAAGTGAAAGAATTCCAAATTCAGTGTTTACTAGACACTAACTAATGAATGCATAGGGTTGAGAGGATGATCTTCACAGCTTTCTTCCTTGGCGGGGCCATATAATAAATAATGAAGAAAACAAAAAATAATGAATGGCTAATGAGAATTAAGGGACTCTCAGTAAGCTGACTAGACCTTAGCAGATGAACTTGCACTGAAAGATATCTGGGGACATTTAACTTGACACAATAGGTCTTAACACAAATGACAGAATGTATGAATTCCAGTGGGAGAGCTATGGGAGGGTGCCAGTGGGGAAGGGGATATAAAGATGTTTACGATGGATTGAAATGTTCTGTATGAAATATGCAAACATTAAATAAAAATTATAAAAAATAAAAAAAGGAAAAAAGGGAGGGAGATAGGGTTGGGATGAGAGTGAAAAACAAAGTAACCTTGAAATTCATGTCTAATTTCCAGTTTTAAGTTAAAAAATTTTTAAATGAAAAGAAAGAAGGATATAAATATTGTGTCCTTTGTGCAATGTCTGCCAATCTCTACTTCTTTTTGACCCCTGATGATCACTGCTTTACTCTCTATTTTCATGAGTTACTGTTTCAGATTCACGTGATATTATTATTTGTCTTTTAAAGGTGAATTACTTTACCTAGAATAAAATGCCCTAGGTTCCTCCACGTTAACTCAGACGGCATGATTGCTTCTCCTCGGTGGTTAAATAGCACACTGTTATATATTCTACAGCTTTCGTGGTGCAGTCTTTCACAAATAGACATTTAAGATATTTTCAAGCCTGGAGGGCGTGAGCAAAGCCAGAAAGAACGTAGTCACGCAGAAAACTCTATGCCGTCTTCATTGCAGGTCTTGACACACACGAAGTCTGGGTGGGTGTGATGTTGCTGGGTCCTAACACTTCTATTTTGATTCGCATAGAAGATAAGTAAATGATGAATATGGATTTTCATCTAGTTCTTGCTGCAGATTCAACTTTAATTACTCATTAAATGGCAGTTATAAATTTATTATGACATGTTAGATATTTCTCAGTAACTATACATATTGGAGCCAAGGACAGCAACTGATGAAGTGGAAGCAGGCAGTTGTGAAGGACGAATACCCATGTGTTTACCATCAGGACACAGCCCAGAACACATTCTGAGTCCCCTTCACCCCATCTGGGTTTATACAAATCTTGGAGCCTCTGTTCAGAAGAGCAGACTCATTCATCTATACAGCTCTTTTCTTTTGTGATTTCTCTAAACGTTTGATAGTATCCTCAGTGGTGCAGGATGACAGGAGCCTCTTCATTGCCCTCTCCTACCTGTCTCTGCACTGGCATTTTGTAACTGGGCTTCACATTTGGATATATAGCCTATTTAAAACAAGTTCTTTATCATGTGTGAAAGTAGAAATTCTATTCATAGAAGGCACGACATCACTTGATTTTAGTTTGTACCAAGGAACCAAACACCTCCTACTTTGAAAGGTGTTATATATTCAATCCTGCCTTTTAGCAAGCTACTATGCAATTTTTTGAAAAGGACTATTGGGTAGAAAAAGCACAATTAAGTTCTTAAGAAGTCTGTATCTTATGAATTTTTATCTTACACTTCACTTTAGCATGCCCTGCTGTGCTAAGACAAGGACTAGAAGACTATGAATAAAAAGGTAAAAATGAAACCCTACAAATTTAGCATGAGCCATTTATATTGTTAGTATATAATCCCTGCATATTCACTTCTCAGCCATATTAATTCTGATAAATGTTTTGATGTAATTGGAGGAATAATATGCTGAATTATTTCAAAAACAAATTACAAACTAAAGAAAAATAAGTTCCACCCAAATGAGCACTATAACTATTAATTATAAACACACACCAGATGATTACTGCACTTATATCTTATTCCTGGAGTATGTCTTCCCAGTATAAACATGCTACAATGCATTGTTAATTATCATAATAGCCTTTGCTGTATAACTTCTTAGTCTCTGTCTTAGTTTCTTTTCCTGTTTCTGTGATAAAATAAACTAACAGAAACAACTAAAAGGAAAACAATGTGTTTTATCTCACAGTTCCAGGTATTGTCTCTCATGGAAAGGAAGTCAAGACAGCTGGGGCTTGAGGCAGCTGCTCACATTTGGTTAGAAGAAAACAATGAATGCAATCTGCTCATTCTGCTTCTCCATTTATACAGTCTAGGATATTAAGTTAAGTGATGATGGCACAAACAGTGGGAGGATGATCCCATCTCAATTTTTGTAACCATGATAATCCCCAGAGATGTGCACAGAGGCATACCTCCCAGGTGCTTCTGGATGCTGTCAAGCAAACACCACCAACCACCACAGTTTCCTAAAACCTGTAAAAGTAGCTAAGTTGAAAACTACTTTGAGAATAAGTATTATAGCTCTTACCTCCAGACACAGAAGTTTTGACCCATTTCCTATTGAGAATGAGAGCAGGGCTCTAAGTTTAGACAATATGAGAATACAAATATTACCAAGAGTTCTTTCCATCTTCGGAATTCTTTTTTAAGATTTTTTTTATTGAGCTTTTAAAATTTCATACATTTCCCACTCAAATCCAGACGCCTCCACCATCCATGCCTCCCCATCTCCCCACTGAACCCTATGCACTCTGCCATACATGCCGAGTCTTATTCATTCAAGTGTTTGTACCTAAATTTAATAAGTATTGTCCCAACTATAGTATGTATCAGGTAATTAATGATCCCTTCAGTCTTGAAATGTGAAATCAATAACTATTCATTTGAAATGTGAAATCAGTAACTATTCTAGTAGATCTGTTCATAAGGTATTGCATTTTGTAAGCTGTCAATATCCTCTAATATTGTATACTTGATAAACTAGCTGTAAACATCTGTTGATTGTTTGGATTTACTGTTGTAAAAATATGCTTTTAAGAAATTTTATTAAGTGCTCATAAAAATCAAGTAGTGAATCTCTCAAATCTCATTAATATGGAAATAGAGTACTACCAACTCCTGGGACCCTGCTCATATGAACCTACAGCAATGGTGTCAGCATGCACAGTACCCATGCAAACTCAAGCAGACAGAAACCCAGCATAGAACTGGGGAAATGAACAGCAGACCCAAAAGTTAGCTGAAGAAATATTGGCAACTGATTACTGATGGATGAGGAAGAGCTGATCTTCGTAAAGTGAAGAACTCTAGATAAGCTGACTAGAACTCAGGAGATGAGCTTGCTCTAACTTGACACAATAGGCCTTAAGACAAATGACAGAATGTGTGAAATCCAACTGGGGGGCTATACGAAGGTGCCATTGGGGAAAGGGGTATAAAGATGATTATGATTGGTTGAGATGTTCTGTATGAAATACACAAAAATTCAATTAAAACAAATTTTAAAAATAATTTCTACTCATCTTCGTATTTAACTTCCTTCACTAAAGAATTATTATTCAGTTAAACTATTGTAGAAATGGTTCAAAACTGAATGAGGGTGTTTATCGCTTTCACTACAAGAAGATTCACCTTCAGCATGTGCTATAAGAAAGATCAACACAAAGGCTAACACAGGAAAGACGTAATGGAATGGGAAGGTGTGAGACAAACTTTTAGGAAGAAAAGTTACTGCGGTGAAGGTGATGGTTTTAACAGTCATCTGTCACTGAGAGTCCCACATTCTTTTTAAAATGTTTATTTATTTATTATTTATTTATGTTTATGTATATATCTATGAGTATTATGTCTGCATGGATGTAAACAGACCTGTTTGTGCCATGCCTGTCGAGGCAAGAGGAAGGAGTCAGATTCCATGGAAATGGAGTTAAAGATCGTTGTTGGCCACCATGAGGGTGCTGGAAACCAAACCTGAGTCCTCTGCAAGAGCAGCCACTGCTCTTATCTGCTGGGTTCTCTTTCCAGCCCCAAGTCCCATATTCTTCAATTTAGTTACACCTCTCAATTCTAATTTATTCTCCAAAACATTTAGCCTTCTTTACCTTTATATAATGGTGTTCTTTCTCTCCTAGTACTCAAAAGTTCTTCAGTTTCCTTGAATCAGTGAATGGATAAATTCTCTATATCATGGCTCATATCAGTTAAGGACAGATAGTAAATACTCTGGGCTCCATTGTACTTCAAGTATTTCACATTGGTTTTGTATGGAGAAGACAGATGAATATAAATGTTAGTTTGACTAGGTTCCAAGCAAACATGATTTACAAAAACAGGTATCAGAAAGAATTCGGACACAAGACATTTTTTTTCCATGTCTTCTTTATTCTAAGCTTTTGAAATTCTGGATTACATAAAAACCCTAATGGAGCTCAGTAACTGAACATTAGGGTCACAGAAAACTTTGGCAGCAGTAAGTGTTATAATTGACAATCAAAGAGTATGAACCTAAGGTGTTTCTGCAAGGGCTCACACGTTGGGTGGGCTCACCAGTTTTGCATCATACATAACTGCAATATTGGTTCTGAACACACAGCATACACACTTTGTAAAGTCACACAACACTAATGAACACTGCTTGGGACACCACTGTGTGAGATTCATGAAAATAATGTGTTATAAATTGCAATGATTTAACTGAACATACAAAGTTTCTTCTTTTACAGAAAAATATTGTTTTAAATATGAAAACAAAGACAATATTTCCCTTTACTCATTTCTCAGGGTGTTAGAATGTTTAGTTTTAAAATTTTCTGAATTGCTGATTTGAATGTCATAAGGAAATATTTAGTGAATTTTGGCTTGAGATTAGGAAAGAATTTCCAACATTTCTGAAGTGGCCCTAACATAATCCTGCCATCTTTATTTTATATTTGTCTGAAACAGAGTTTACAGTATTGATAATGACAAAATCAAAATATTGATCAACTTTGGGAGACATTAGGATGCTCTGCATCTTGCTATATAAAATGCTCAGCCAAGATTTAATTATTTAGACAAAAATACACAAGAACTTCCATCTCATTAGTATGAAATCTTAGTCTGTAATAAATTGTTAAGTTACATGTATGCCAGGAATTATTTTATTCTAAATTTTCTTTTATTATCAGTAAATGTAAGCATCGTATGCCTCTTTTACATACATAAATTCATGGGCTTGTATAAAAATCTCCTTGGGTAGAATAGGGTCATGAAGGAAAAAGGTTTAAGAGGATTTGCTTTATGTACAAATGCCTTGAGTGATACCTCTTTTATTCACCCATTATACAACATCCTAAGACTCCCAATATATTTTGTTATTCATCACATCCCTCACTATATTGTAATGTCAGCATTAAGATCTGACTTATTTCCTTTATTATGAGTATTGTATAAATGTCAAGAAACATTTTATAATTATTTAATATGGTATGAAAGAATGATCCAAGAAAACCAAATGAACAAATCTAACTTTGAACAAAACAGTACTAAAAGGCACTCTTATGCCTAGTGCAACTACTAGGGAGATAGGTTTTCCTTTACTCACAGCTCCAGGTTTTAATCTATCATGGCATGAAGTCATAGCATCAGGAACTGGAAGCAGTTGGTCAAATTACCTCCACAGTCAAAAGAGTTCTTAATAAATTCATTCTAGTCCTCATCTTTTTCTCAGCTTGTATTCAGTGGAGAATTCCTGCCTAATTGGGTGGGTCTTATTACCTTAGTGAATATTATCAACATAATCCCATGGCATGTCCAAGGATCTGTCTCCCAGGTGATTCTAAGTTCTGTCAAGCTGACAATTAACACTATTCACCATAACTCTATTCATTATCAACTTGACAACACATCATTTTAAAGATATAACCTTCTACTTCTTGTCCTCTGAGACTTACGCCTTTTTTCTTACCATGTGAAATATAGTTCAACATTAGAAATCCCCACATTCTGTAACAAGTGCAGGACTTTTAAACGTATGGCATGGACATATCAGGTGCTGCAAAGAAGCATTTGATGAAATGTTTCACCTGTTCATGATGAGATAATTCTCAGCAAATTACAGACAGGAGGAAGATGCTCAATTTGATAAAGGAAAATTTGAGAGAACTCTGGCTAGCATTATGCTCTTTATATATATATAGTGAATATTATCAACATAATCTCAACTCCATATAATCCAAAATCATCATATATACATATATATGTATATATATGTATGTATATATATGAGTGTTTGGCTGTATGTACAACTGTGTACAACTGTGTTATGCAATGTCCATGAAGGCCAGAAGAGGGCATCAGAGCCCCTGGATTTGGAATTACCTACAGTTGTTAGCCACCATTGGGACTGAAATTGAATCTCCTCTTCTGCAAAAAAAGGCCAGTGATCTTAGACACTGAGCAATCTCTACAGCACCATATAAGCATCATACTCATTGTTAAATCTTAAAATTCCATCTTTCCATTATGACACTAAGATCTATAGCAAGGCTAAGTACAACCTCTCACCATTTGGTTTTAATGCCATCCTGGAAATCCTACATAACGAAGTAAGACAGAACAGGTGTATCAAAGGTATACAGATAGAAGTAGAAGGAATATATCCTTGATCCAATTGTTGTTTTATAGGAAATCCAAAAGAACTAACAAAAATGTATTTAAGCTAATGGTCAATTGCAGCACATCGAAATAAGATTCATATACTAAGGTCAGTACTTAAGGTATAAACCAGCAATGAACAAGTTAAGGGGAACTAAACTCATAATGCTATTTATATTAGAACTCCCCAAAATAAAATGCAGCCATGCCATTAATCTAACAAAATAGGCTCAGGTTTATAAGAATAATCTAGAAAAATGTGATAACAGCAATCAATAAACTAAATGAATACAGAAAATGTGTGTTCACTGTTGTGTATGTGTCCTATCTGAATTAAACCATCCCATGCTGGAAGGAAGCTTATAAGATGAAGAAACTAATAAAGAAAGGCTCAGGAAGAACAGAAGTTATAAGACTGCTAAAACTCCTCCCCAAGGTTTTAACTGCAGTTAACAATTACAAGGACAGGACATTTCTTCCCTGCCGGATACAAGAATTTGGTCAGAGAGTTCCATGGATGCCACTTTCATAAGTTGTCATCCATGTTAGTGTGCCTTGTTATGATACAGATACATTGAGTCATCTATTCTCCTGTAAATAACCCCTCATCCATGTTGCTGTAAGCGACACTGGTTTAACAAGCTAGTTAAGGGTAGAGTTGCTTCTTTGGTCTTTATTTAGTGCACTCTCTGGGGTGAATAGGCAATTGTTCATATTGCTTCAGGTAAAGTCGTAAAACCACACCATTCATTATTGTCAAGATATGAGTTCTTCAGGGCTGAAGAGATTGATCAGTGTTTAAGGAAACTTGCTGCTCTTGCAGAGAACCTGGGTTCAGTTCCTAGCACCCCCATGGTGCTAACAACCATCAGTAACTCCAGCTTCAGGGGGATTCCAATGCCCACTTCTGACCTCCAAGGGCATAGCATGACAAAGGTGTAATTTTATACATGCAGCCAATACACTCACATACTTAAAATAATAAATAAAATATTTTTAAAGAAATCAGTTCTCAATATGATTTGTAGGGTAAATGAAATTCATTCAGCATCTCAGTAAGTTAATGTGTGGATTTCAAATAACCCATTATAAAGTTTATGAGGCAAGACAAACAGTTCAATAAGACCATGTCAAGGTGAACACTCTTCTGAATCAAGATGCAATAAAGTCAGAGTAATCAAGTAGTCCAGTGTGGAAAATGTGAAAGAATGGACATGTGTATCAATGGGGAGAATAGAGTCTGGAAATAGACCAGCATACACATCATCTTTTCCTTGTTGAAGGAGCAGAGGTGGACGAATTGAGCAATGATTGTCCTTCCAGAAATTGCTGTAGAAACATCAACAAGCAAAGATTTTGCTGAGACACAGATTTCACACACTTCAGAAAAAGTAACAGAAATGGGTCACAGACCAAATTAAACATACAAAACTATAAAACTCAGATAATAGAAAAACTATATGGTACCAGTTTATGATGACTTTGTGGGCTCATTGTTCAACAAACTCCTAAGGTAAAATCCATGACAGAAGTAATTGCTAAGCTGGACTCCGCCAAAATAAAAAACAAAAAAATTCTCCATGAAAGAGAATGAAAGTAAAAACCAAAAACTGAGGGGCTATCTTCGAAAATGATGTGTGAAAAAAATATCAAGCAAAATATAGAAACAGGCACTACAAATCAGTGCCAAGAAGACAAGCCTACCAAAATCAAGTCAGTGTCTTTAACCGTACCTCACCACAGAAGATATACAGATGGCAAATATGCAGATGAAAGATTTCCATATCAGATGATAGCAGAGAAAGGAAAATTAAATTCTATACCATGAAAATTTATTAAAATGGCCCCAAACCAGAACACTGCAAATACAGATGCCATATGGTGTGAGGCACAAAAGGCCCTGCCTCCCCTCGATGATGGGAGTGCAAAGGACTAGCATTTTTTTTTTTTTCTAGTTTGACCATTTCTAGCAAGACAAGCACTGTTATAAGTAACTTACCAATCATGGTCTTTGATATTTATCCAAAAGATTTGAAAACTCTGTCTAAACAAAATCCCCCAAACAAAAATCTTTACAGCACTGTTAGTTATAATGCTAAATCCTGGAAACAATCACCATGTCTTCTTCAGTAAGAAAATAGAGTAATTCCTCAAGATAATGAAAGAAAAAGGGTTGAAGCAGAAAAAGGGTCTGCTTCTGATGGCTCAGTGGGTAAGGGAGCTGCCCGTGCAGGTCTGGTCAGTTAAGTGCAATCTCCAGAAACCATGTAAAAGTGAAAGGAGGGAACTGACATCATAGAGTTGGCCTCTTGTCTCCATGTGTGCCCTACATCAGACACGGATACACACACACACACACACACACACACACACACACACACCAGAAAAAGAGGGGATTGGAGAGATGGCTCAGTGGTTCAGAGCACTAACTGCTCTTGCAGCAGACCTGGGTTTGATTCCCAGCACCCACATGACAGCTAACAACTGTCCATAACTCCAGTTCCAGGGGTTCCGACAGCCACTTCTGAATTCCATGGGCATGTAAGTCCACCTGTGTGTGTGTGTGAATTTATGTCTGTTGATGAGGATATAGATAATAAGAGTGCCGTAGCTGTGTGGGCATAACCACAAAAACAAAAACAGCTAAACCTCAGCATCCTGGAACCTAAAGATTGAAGAAATTCATGAAACTCTAAGTCAAAAATATATAAGAAAAAGTACACCAAGTATATTGTAGTTTCTGAAAAGCAGTGATTCTACTTTAAAATCAACTTGAGTTACCAAAAAATATGTGTCCAGGGTACGGATTAAGAATTAGTAAAGTCATCTAATAAAAAACAATACAAATCACAAACTCATGGAGCGGTTTAGTTCACAGATCTTTTTTAAACTTCACTTCCAGCGAATGAAGAGGGCAGCATGCTTTCTTAGGGTTTTCTCTTGTATTGCAAGATGACCAATTTGCTCATCCTCATCCAGTAAGAATCAGGCTACATGCCCTGAAGATGTCTTTGCATTATACTAAATATTTTTAAAGTATTTCAAGTAATAAATGGCATATTAAGGTGTATGCATGTTAAATATATTAAAGTAAATTCATATTCATAATCATAATAGCAGTTCCTGATAACAGTGATCTTAATATTCATAGTAACAGACATGGTATCTATGGGACAGAGAAAACAAGAATACTGCCCTGGTATCCCACTGTTAGGTCCAACCTTCAGCCCTAGGCTGTCTGACTTAGCACTGTGGTAAATAATTATGGAGAGCTGGCACCAGGGAAGGCACCAGGAACAGTAGATCAGGTTGTTGGATGCAAGAAATGATATAAGCAGAAACATGAAAATGTAACAGGAATATTAAAAAGCCTGGGTTATACTATGGGAAACTTTACAACTTAGTTTTATGTTGTATGGACTTAGTTCATTTTTGTATGGAGAACCATCAAAATTGTGCACTGGCCAGGTGAATGGCATTTATTTGTTTATAGAGTCTTGGTTTCTTTTAAAATAGTATTAGAAACACAAGAACACATTATATAATGTGTCCTGTAATTCAAAATTGAGAATTTAAAAAATCATAGAATATACTTTAAAAGGTAAAAACATTTTTAGCATGTATCATATCTTATCTTTCTCAAGTTTTAAATCTATATAAACCACCTGAAATTCTGTGCTTAAATCCTAATTGATTGATTCAAAAGTGAAGGAGGCCAGGTTCAGTATTACTTAACATTTTATCCGTAACTGCACAGATGACATTAGCCGGCAGACACTGAAGGTCAAGGCTTCTGAGTCCATGACTGGAATTAATAATTACATGTCATAAAAGAAGAAGGTGAGAAAATAATGCACTGCGATTCAAAACAGCCAAGTGCCAAGTAATTCTATAAGATTAAAAATAAGTTATGGAAGTGTATGAAGAAAAATTACACTTTTGGGGGATTCTAGTGAGAACAGGATCAGAATTGTCATGAAATGAGATAGCTAATGACTCCACATGGCACCTGAGTGTTAATGAGTTTAAATTCCACTGATAAATCAGGGAATAGCCTAACTCATAATTATACTGAAATTTATAATAACAATGTGTTCAATACTTTGTCACGTAAAAGGATTTTTATATCAACAAACTAATGATGCTATGTTCGAGATGGTAGCCATTGAAATAGCACTTAGAATATGCTAAGAAATACAAAAGAATATAAAAAGATCAACAGAAATAAATGAAACAGAAATTTAAGAATGGCAGAAAGAAACTTAAAAAATAAAATTCAAGGGGCTGGGTATACAGCTCATTAGTAAAGTCTTTGCCATGCAAAGATGAGGACTATGTTCAGATCCTCAGGAACTCCAAAGGAGCCCGGCACAATGGTGTGAACCTATAATTCCAGCACTGGGAAGGCAAAGAACAGATGATCCTTGGATGGTCAGTTTCATAGAAATGATGCAATTCCTGCTCAGTAAAAGACCTTGTTTCATGGCTGCCTCTGGCCTCCACAGGCCGTGGGAGCAGATATGCACATTCAGTAATACATAAAAAAAGTGTTTTTATTGAAATGACAAGCATTTGTCCTAGAACATTGGGAAGAGTAATATTAGAGACTCTGTTATCATTAAATTAAAAATTTAAGACTAGTAATAATCAGATACATACAGATTAGAGATGCATGTGCCAATATCTAAATGTTATTAGCAAAAACAATGAGTCTTTCTGTAAGAAACCGTCTATTTTAAAATGAAATGGAGATCTCTTTTAAAGCTTAAAAACTCATTAAATTTTATGTCTTACAGGGTTTTTATTGAGCTCAATATTGTATAACTGTACTAATTCAACTGTGAACCTAAAAATTTTATAGCCACTTTTGAAAGAGATGTATCTTTGCTCTAGAAATTGTTATTGAGTATGTTAAAGTTGTAATGAAATACTTCTAAAAAAATAAAATAAATAAAAAATATATATATTTTACAAAAAAATTGAAGGTTTTCTTCCCAAGTTGACTAAGCCATTTTAAGCATTAGCAAAGAACTTCATTATCGTAGATCAAAATTTTTATGCTGTCAGGATTCAGTGATAGAACACTTGCCTAGCATATACAACGCCCTGTGTTGAGGCACCAGTACCCAAATTTAAAAAAGTATGGCCATACATGGTGGCGCATGCCTTTATTCCCAACACACAGGAAGCAGAGGTAGACAGAAGCCAGCTTAGTCCACATAGGAAGTTCCAGGCCAGCTGGGATTACAGGGAGACCATGTCTCAAAATAAGAAATAAAAATAAAACTATAGGGGCTGGAGAGATGGCTCAGCAGCTAAGAACACTGGTTGTTCTTGCAGAAGACCTGGGTTTGAATCCCAGCACCCACATGGCAGCTAACAGCTGTCCGTAACTCCAGTTCCAGGGGATCCAACAGCCTCTTCTGACCTCCGCGGGCATTGCACGACACGGGTGCACTTACCTACACGCAGGCAATACACACATACAC
>NW_008348795.1:2972125-2974123 GCF_000622305.1 Nannospalax galili
TTTAAAGAATATTATTATCAGTTGAAAACATATAGTTCAAAAAGTTAAGGTTTTTTTCTCTTGTAAACATTAATTTGCTGTCCTGCAACAAGAAATCAGATTTTCTGATAGATCAGTGTGCCATCTGATTTTTTAAAATTATTTATTTGATAACCATATAATTAGAAGAGGCATTTCATTACAAAGGATTGACATAGTCAATAACAATTTCCAGAGTTAAGATTCTCCTCTTTCAAAATTGGCTGTAAAATTTTAGGTTTCAAGTTGAATTAATACAGTTATACAATACTGTACTCTGTATAACCCCTATGAGACATAAAATTAAGTGAGGTTTTAAACTTTAAAAAGATCTCCTTTTGATTATTAAAATACACAGTTTCATACAGAAAAATTCATTTTTAATACAATTGACACTAAGATGCACATGCATTTCTAATCTCTATATATCTGATTATTACTAGTCACAGTCGGTTACATTCTGAGCTCCTTGGCATCTGAGCATGGATATAAAGTCATCAGGTAGACTTCAATGGTAATGTTTTTCACATCTACTAATTATTAAGGAGCAAATACTTTTGTGTTGAAGAATTTTTTTATTAATTTATTTATACACCCACTTCCCAGGGAGCAACCTCCCATAGCCTCCCTCCCCCCACTAGAGCCCTTATACTCTGATATCCCTGCTACTGTCTGCTGTGTTGTCTGTACCCCAGCCATTTCCCACTACTTGCCCTTCTGGTGAATCTAGTCAGCCTATTTACAGGTCTTTGTTTTAGGAGAGTCAGTTGTTCCTCATCTGGAGGTAATCAGTTGTCAATCATCTTCCTTTTGATAAGATCCCTTTGGGGATTAACCCTTTTGGAGATTAACCCTTTGCTGGGTTACTATCTGGGAATCCCTTCTTGTCCCTCCTGCTTGTTATGTAGCCTTTAGCTCTACATATGGACTCTTATGAAATTATATTGGCCACTTTAATCTTTGGTTATATTTTCCTTTTGGGTGTTTAAGGGCATTACAGTTGGTCCAGATAAACCAATTTATTTTTACTCTTAAGGTCGTTTGAGGATCTGTTCCTCAGGGGTCACATGGGCTTGAAGGAGCCCCTGGCTCCTTTCCTTTACCAGTTCCGCCTGTGTGAAGATAAGTCAAAGGTCCTACTCGACCATGGTTGGCTTTGCTTGGAAGCATGGAGGACATGATTCCTCTGTTTTGACCCTCCTCTTTATAGATTGGACACTGGTTTAAGTCCATCTGGTGGTGTCTCCTCGGCCTCCTTGATCAAGAGGACAGGTGACCCACTACAATTACAGGACATTTGGGGAGATGCTCATAGTCCCCTGGAACTAGTTGACCTAGAAGGGCAAGGAGCAAAAAGTGTCCTTTATGTCCCTCTAACTGAATTATTATAGACCTCAAAGTATGTCTGTTAAACACCCAAGAAAGTTAGTTCCACCAGTCTGGTATTTATAATTACTGTGTGTCATGCAGATAAATGTTGGGCAAAGACCAGTTTTTCTGAGATAAACCTTATCTAGACATATATTTCTTGATCTGCTATGTATAATTTGTCAGTAGGTTGTAGGAGTAATATGGTTCTCTCTGATTTTAAAACTAGCTGGGCATTGTTTCTCTCTTGCATTGTCTTACCCCTCCATCGTGGTTTTCCCACTTAAGGTGCCCCTATTTACCCCCTTTTCCCTTAATAATACCCCTTTCCCGTGGTCCTACATCTCTTGAGCTCCTTCTTTCCCTTTATCCCATAGGTTCCTTGTTTACCCTTCCCTGCCCCCATCCCTTAAACTAACCCATTTTTTATACATGTTTCCCTTATTAAGGCCTGTTTCCTACTGTTCTTCTCTTTCAGGTTATTTCTTTTCCTTTACCTTCCGGTTTCTTTACATTATTCTGTTTCCTGTAGTTATGTCTGGTTGCATACTTACTTATCAGAGGTTCTAGGATCCACATATGAGGGAGAACTGAGTCTGTGTTACTTCACTT
>NW_008348795.1:2974154-2975088 GCF_000622305.1 Nannospalax galili
TCCTGCAGTTATGTCTGGATACATACTCACTTATAAGGATTTGGTGCTAGGATCCACACATGAGGGAGAACATATGTCATTTGTTTTTCCAAGTCTGTGCTATTTTACTTAGTATAACAGTTTCTAGTTCCTTCCATTCACCTGCAAATTTCATGATTTTATCTTTCTTTACTGCTGAGTAGAACTCCATCATATTAATGAACCACATTTTCATTATCCACTTGTCAGTTGAGGGACACTTATGTTGCTTCCTCTTAGCTATTGTGAAAAGAGCAGCAATAAACATGGATGCACAAGTGTTTCTGCAATGGCATGAGTTCTTTGGGTATATGCCAAGGATAGATATAACTGGGTGAAATGCTAGGCTCATTTGTAGTTTTTTAAGAGTTCTACACACTGCTTTCCATAGGGGTTGAACCAGTTTGCAGCCCCACTAGCAGGGGATGAGTGTTCCCCTTTCTCCACATCCTCTCCAACATTTGGTATCATTTATTCTCTTGATCTAGCCAGTCTGACTGGGATAAAGTGAAATCTTAAAGTGGTTTTAATTTGCATTTCCCTAATTATTGTGATGTTGAACATCTTTTAAGATGTTTCATAGCCAACCTTACCTCTTGAGAACTCTCTGTTCAGCTCCTTAGCCCATCTTTTAATTGGGTTACTTATGTTCTTGGTTCTCTGTTTTTTGAGTTCGTTATAAATTCTGGTTATTAAACCTCCATCGGATGTGTCACTGGTGAAGATTTTCTCCCATTTTGTGGGTTTACTGTTTGCTTCTTGGTTGTCTCCCTTGATGTACAGAAGCTTTTAGTTTAATGAGGTTCCCATTTGTTAAATATGCCCTCGTTTACTGAGCAATTGATGTCCGGTTTAGAAAATCCTTTCCTACGCCTATATCTTCTAGGTTTTTCCCAATGTTTTCTTCTAATAGTGT
>NW_008348795.1:2975948-2979492 GCF_000622305.1 Nannospalax galili
TGTTAGTGGTATATAGAAAGGCTGTAGACTTTTGTAGGTTAATTTTGTAATCTGTCACTTTACTGAACTGGGAATACTTTGGTCCAGGATCTTCTGGCTTTCATAGTTTGCATTGAAAAGTCAGCTGTAATCTTAATGGGTTTTCCTTTATATGTGACTTGTTGTTTCTCTTTTGCAGCTTTCAGAAATGTGTCTTTGTTTTGTACGTGAAGTGTTTTTACTGTGATGTGCTGTGGAGAGTTTAATTCTGGTCCTGTCTGATTTGTATTCTATATGCTTCTTGTATTTGTATGGGCATATCTTTCTTTAATTTTGGGAAATTTTCTTCCACGATTCTGTTGAAGATCTGGTCCGTGCCATTATCTTGGGATTCTTCTCCCTCCTGAATGCTTATGATTCATAAGTTTGGTCTTTTTATGGTGTCACACAATTCCTGCATATTTCATTCTTGTGATTTCTTAAATTTTTCATAATCTTTGCTTGAGTGGTCTAGTTCGTCCACTTTATCTTTCATTCTTGATACTCTGTTTTCCATTTCATTCATCCTATTGGTGAGGCTTCCTCCTGTCATTTCTAATTGGCTTACTGAGTGTTTCACTTCCTTCTTCATTTCAGCCTGAAGAGTCTTCAATATTTCTAACTCTTATGAATTCATTCAGAAGTTTTTCCCAATCTTCCTTCAATTCTTTGATTTCTTTTTTTTGTGTATTCTTTAAATTCACTGAATTCTTTTATCATGCTTATAATAGTTCTTTTGAGTTCAATGTCCTGCATTATCTCTAGGAGGTTCTCACTGTAGTCCTCTAGAGGACTATTGGTATTTGGTGGGGATATGTTATTTTGGTTTTTCATGTTATTATTTTTTCTTTGTGATTTTGACATGTGAATTTCTTTTGTAGTTTCTGATTCTTGTGTGAGACTCAGGCCTTCAAGTTTAGGTCTGCTTCTTTTTGTAAACTTTATGTGTCTTTGTGGTTTACTTTTTGGGCATGAAAAGCTGGTTTATCTAAGCTTCCGGTTCTCTCTTTTGATTTTTATATTGGAGTGGCCAGATTGATTTTGTCTTCAGGTGTTCCCACAGAGGCCCAATTCAGATGAGGATCAGATGTTTCCAGGCTTTCTCCTAAGGTATGGATCCCTCCAGGAACGATTTTGGCCTCAGGAATTTGGGTGCTGGACTGGCCTGGGAGCAGGGTCCAGGAAAGGTGCTGGTCTAGGGCAGCTGGTGGCTGTGCCACTCAGAGATGCAAAGGCAGATGGGGTTGGAAGAGAACCCAAGGACTCCTGGGGAGTGCACTGAGAAACTGGGTTGGTCTGGATACAAATGATTAGGAAGAGGAAAGGTCAAACACCCCCCCCCCTGCACCCCAGAAAGAGGCTGGCAGGTGGTGTAGGCCCAGGAAAGCAGAGGGAAGTGAGGGCAGGGCCAGGCCCAGAAGCAGTGCTCCTGGGTCTCTGAGAACGCACTATGGTGGTCTGGATGAAAAGGATCAGGAAGCAGTCTTGGTTCCCCAGGTGTCTGGGGCCCCAAGACAAGGAATGGGGCAGGGCCAAAACTCAGAGGAGAGAATGGACGTGAGATGGGAGGGTGAATGGGGCTAGGGGAGTCAAGGTGAGGAGGGCATGATGGATTTTCACTGGAAAGAGGCTCAAGGGTAGGAGAGAGGCCTGTGGCAGAGGTGCAGGCCCAGGGAAGCAGAGGAGGTGAACACCATCTGATTTTTTTATATTAATTCTAAAATGCACATTTTTTTTTCTACATTTAACTTCTCTGGATGTGTCTCATGTTACAAAAGTGGAATGCTGTTGTTTTAACAGCAGCAACATTCTCATTTTAGTGATATAGATTTAAACTGTGCATGACATAGTCTTAGAGAAGACAAAAAGTGACATGTCACTTCAAGTGAATTAGTTATGAGCTTTTCTGACAATGAGAACATCAGTCAAGTTATCTCATAAACTTGATTTAGTTATTGTTCACTTCCAGCTAAATTAAAGTCTAAATTTACTCTTCACCTCTATAACTTTATTCTAACTTCAATGATTTATTTAGTGATCTTTTGCCCCATTTAGTTATGATAATGTCCTTTAAAATATTTTGATTTGAGTACTGCACAAGACACCAAGGTATGTGAAAGGAACTTATTTGGTTTGTTCTAGTTTACACTCACCAAAAATTTCATACGTAGTTTTGGCCTCTTTCTTTGTGATTTCTTTGAAATTTGAGATTTTGTTGTTATTGGGCTGTGTGCAGTACTTGCTGCTGTTGAACATGGTGTTTACATGGGGGACATTCTGTTGTAGCTGGAAAAGTTTCCAGGAAGTTGAACATGACAAATTGGTTTTCGTGACTGTTTTTTTAGTTATTGAAAATGGGCAGTCTGCTAGTCCATGTGAGGGTCCTATACTTTATGTTTCAGAAATGATTCATGAGATGAAAAATTTATTCTTTCAAATTGATTTTTTTAGAACTTCAGACAATATATTTTAATCATATTTAGACCCCTCCCCTACCAGCACCCCTTTTATAGTAACCCATACTAGATTTCATGTACTCTGTCATATATATCAGTGGAGCCTGGTTAACCTTTTTTGCCTCATACCCTTAAAGAAAACCTACTCTCTGCCCCCTCTTCTTCAATGGTCCTTGAGCCATGGTGGGTAAGGTTTAATATATGTTCTATCCACATACACACTCTCTACAGTCTTTTATTCTCTACACTTGGGTCAGTTGTGGCCTCCTGTGTGCATAGTACTCTGCTGAATGAGGCAACTTCACTGGTGAGATTTGAGAAATGTCTTATTAATACTCTCTCCGTTCCCTGTTCTACCATGTTCCATAAGGCTTCGTGTACAGGTTCCATTGTAAATGTGTCTTTTAGGGCAGGGCATCTCTGAGACATTCATTGTCTGTTAGTGACCAGTTGTGGAACTCTAATAGTCTCCATATGCTGCAAAAAGTTTCTTTGATGTTCGGTAAATGGTATACTTGTGTGTAATATAAGGATCCATATTCAACATAAAGTAAAATTTACATTTGTCTAGAATATATGCCCTCTCCTGCCATGTGTATTTGGCTATGTTTGCAGTGCCACTGGAGTTTCCTCCCATTGAGAGGGCTGTAAGTCCAATTCGACAGTTGTTAATTACCCCCAAGATAAAAGTGCACTACTACACCACTAGTTTGTTTCACTGGTTGTTGTTGTGTTTCTTAAGCCTACAGTTGGTGTTCAACCACTAATTGATTTTGTCCTGTAGGAGCTTGCATAGTATCCTCCAGAACTATGAGAGCTAAACTTCAGGGAGGAAGATTCCAGGTGCACTACTACACCACTAGTTTGTTTCACTGGTTGTTGTTGTGTTTCTTAAGCTTACAGTTGGTGTTCAACCACTAATTGATTTTGTCCTCCAGAACATAGTATCCTCCAGAACTATGAGAGCTAAACTTCAGGGAGGAAGATTCCAGGTCAATTATAGCTACATTGTTCCAAATCTGTGTCTGAAGTATGCCCTGTCTTCAACAATGGGATCTTACCTTCAAGTT
>NW_008348795.1:2979846-3016938 GCF_000622305.1 Nannospalax galili
CTCCCATATCTCCCCATCACTTTTTTCTTTTTCTTTTCTTTTCTTTCTTTTCTTCTTTCATTTATTTATTTTTATGGGGCTTTTTGCTACTCTAACATTCCCCCCTTCTAAAGAGGTAACCCTAAAATCTTTTAAGGACTACATACAAGCTCCCAAACACTTTTGACATTTTTGGATTAGGAACAGAATATGTTTTGCTAACAGTCCCAAGGACATTTTGACTTTTAGTAAAAAAACTGGCAACTTTTCCTTGGGGTCTTTTTACCCTAACCACCTAGCCAATTCCTACTTCCTATTCTTATCACACCATCCTCTGAAGGGGTTACCCAAATTGCCAATAGGGAATAAGGATGCAGAACACTCTAGCTTCTTCCATGCTGAACAGAGACACAGGGTGAGGCAATTGGAGTACCTCTTCAGAGAGTTGATCTTTTCAAAGAGATACTCTAGATAGTATGACTAGACTCCAGGGGATCAATTTATCACGAGGGACATCTGAGTACACAACTTGACTCTCTAGGCCTTAACATATGTGACAGAATGCAAGAAATCTGGTGGGGGGTATGAGAAATGCGAGTGAGGGAAGGGGTGTAAAGATGATTAGTTTTGTATGAATACTCAAATATTCAATAATGCATACAAAAACACAAACAAAAAACAATAAAAGTAAACCAATTCTCCTTCCCCACTCTCAGGTAGGGTTGGGGCTTCTTCCCCATGTCCCCACTTCTATGTTGGAATTTTGTCTGGCTTGAGCTTGCATGGGTCTTGTGCATGCTGTCATAATTGGCCCAAGATTATATAATTTCTCAGTTTTCTGGAAAACTGTTTCCTTGTGGTCATCAACCTCCTCCGATTCTTACAATCCTTCCACATGCTCACCACCCACAGTTGTCCTGGATGCCAGAGCTTGATGGAGGTGCCCTGTGTAAGCACACTTGCCACCCACACTGGTCCTGGACGGCAGGGCTTGATGCAGGTGCCCTTGTGTAAGCACTCTGCAGCCTCCTTTTCTCTGCACTTGTTCAGGCCTTGATTGCTGTGTTAATCACTGTTTGTTGCATGAGGAAGCTTCACTGGTGAGGGTTCAGCAGTGCATTACCATTCTCCCCACCCCTGTTCCACTATGGAAAAACGTACTCCTTTGTCAGATTTCCTTTTAAGCTCCAAAGAACTTTTGTGTGTGTCATTGTAAACATTGAATGTACAGCCAAAGAACAGATAAGGTCCTGAAATTAGAATTAAACCATCAATTTCATGAGCACAGGCTGTTCCTAGGAAGTGTCCTTTCTTAAAAGCAAAGAGAATATCAACTCATAGACTTCAATAGATGAACAAATTCATTTAAAATAATCATAATTGAATAATATCCAAGGGCCATGCAAATGTCATACAGCTTCATTGCTGGGTCTCTAGCTCTGTTGCCAGTTTCTCCTTGTTGCTCTCGAACATTTCTTTCCTGTATTTGCTTGCAATCTTTCCTTTGTCAGATTATTTTTATTTTATGTATATGGGTGTTTTGACTGCATGCATGTTTGTGCAGAACTTGTGTGTGCCTGGTGTTCATAGAGGTTAGAGGAGGGTGCCAATAGCATAGCAAATTCTCTTAACCACTGAGTCGTCCATCTGGCCCCAGTTTTTTCTTGAATATTTTCAGCAGCTTTCACCCAAAGCCTTGTATTTTGTGTGTATTTTTTAGCCTCAGATATTCTCAGAACTCCCTGCTTTACCCCTTTTTTCCAAATAGCCCATCAGTGAGGCTTTGTGTTGACTACTGCAGCGTCTTCCTTCTCTTTCTCTCTTCTCAAACTCCAACTTCAATT
Organism: Nannospalax galili; assembly: GCF_000622305.1. NCBI lineage: Eukaryota > Metazoa > Chordata > Mammalia > Rodentia > Spalacidae > Nannospalax > Nannospalax galili. The sequence goes on from NW_008348795.1 coordinate 2,981,670, forward strand.
TTTATCATAGCGTCATTTATTATTTCTGTTATATTTTTCTTACCACAGTGTTGCTCCTTGAGAATGGAGACTTAGAAAACTGATTTATTCCTGTTCTCATTGAGCACAATAGTGTCTGGTCTGTGGAAATGACTCAGTTATCCCTTTGGATTATTTGTTTTGTAAATTTTCAGTAGGCCATCTGAAAAGACTAGCATTCTGTTCTACAATCAGATGGTTTTGTCCAACTTATAGTAGCCAGATATAAAAATTAAGGGTATAAATTAATGAAAGAGGAACAAATTTTCCTCTTACTAATAATTATAATTATATGGACAGCTATGTTAATAGCCAGCAATATTTCCTCCTAATGTAAAGATCTTTCTTTAAGATTAGCTTCTTTAAAAAATCTTTTACATAAGCATTTTCACAAGTAATGAAGAAATTTTATGTGATATTAAAAAATGTACTCAAATTGTTTCCACCAATAATGTGCACATTATTTAATCTTAATATTCTGGAAGTAATTAAATTATGCCAGTCAAAATTATCAGCAACCATATACTGATAAATATCATAGTCCTAGCAAATTAATTGTCCCTATTGTGAATATCTTATTAAGTAAACAATTTTCAAATTAACTTATTTTATTTTTATTTATTAACACTAAACATTAAATGAAACATTTAAATATATTTCTTATATGTAAAGTATAGTTTTAGCTTTGTCTTTATATATATATACATGAATATATGCCATTAAAAGAAATAAAATATTTAAAAAATTAAAACCTATTTTAAATATTTTAACATTATTTTTATTTTATGTGTATGAGTATATTGCCTGCATGTATGTAAGTGTATTTGGTCATGCAATGACTGTGGAGGTCAGAAGATAGCATCTGATTTCCCTGGAACTAGAGTTATGGACAGTTGTGAGCTGCCATATAGATGTTGGGAATTGAACCCAGGTCCTCTGCAAGAGCAGTTGCTACTCTTAACCACTGAGTCATCTCTCTAGTTCCTAAAACATATTTTAAATTTAAAATAGACATTTAAACAGTATATCTAGTAATTCAATAATCAGTACAAATATTTTGAACATTTGTCAGAGAGAGAGAGAGAGAGAGAGAGAGAGAGAGAGAGAGAGAGAGAAGCACCCAGCTGGCCAGCTGGCTTGAACTAACTCACTGTGTAGAACAGGGTGGCCTCAATCTCAGAGATCTACCTGCCTCTGACTTACAAATGTTGAGATTAAAACATGTGCCATCATTCTGGGTTTAATTTTTGACAGTTTGTCCTCTTTAATGGAAATCAGTTTTAATGGAAATTATTTCTTGAGAAGTCATTGAAAAAATTCTGTTACTAAAAACAAAAATAAGTATAATGCTTTTACATTGTTGACATTTGTTTCATGTCATTTCAATGCAGTCTTCATTGAAACTCTTGTGTGGAGAAGGGACTTCTGAAATCAGTTCAGGCCATGATTCCTGGTCATTATTTAAATATGCAGACATTTCCAATGTAATGAAATTTCTAATAGTACATTCAAGATTTTTCTATGTATTAGCATGTATAATGAATTATCACTTATAATTGCTCAAAGTCATTTATTTGGAAACTATAGCTCAAGTCATCTGTACTCTGTACCACGTGACTCATTCATAAGTTATTTAAACCACCAGAATTAAACTTGAATTCAAATTTTCTAAAATTGATACCGTTAAAGAAAAAAATGAAATCTCCAAGCCATATTTGTGCTAAACTATCTTTGTATTATACAAAAATAGAGTTATTTGTACACAGAATAGATACAATAATAAAGGAACGCGAGTGAATAGAGTTTTTACTTGTCACATGCAATATAGAGACGCTATTACCAATTAAGTATGAAGAATTATAAACACTCATGGTTTACCACTGAGAAACATTTGTATGCTTAGTTTCAGAGAGTACACCATGCTTAATGCACAACTAAATTATTAAATTCGCATTCTCATTTCTATTAAGTGATTTAATCTTTCAGTTCTCGCTTACAATAGAGTTGAAACCATAGTATTTGCTACAGAATTTGTTCAATCAAAAACTGTTCACTAAAATCCTCCAAAGAGGTCATGTCCGTTCAATTAACTAATCATTTATGCATTAATAAATGAGTGTACATATTCATTTACTTATTAAAATGAGGGATTCTATGTATTCACAGGCTAAAATATAATTCAAGAGCCTCATGCTTCAGTCTCCTGACTTACATGATAAGCAGGTATTCACCGTTATGCCTGGCTTCTTGTACATTTAAAACCTGGCAATGTCTGCCAAGCATGGCTTTACTCCAATTAATTACTTCGTGTGAGTTGTTAAATACTTTGATTAGTCTTTTCTAGATGGAGAATACATCAATATTTGTTTCTCTTACATATAAAATTTGATTAAACAAATTATATTATGTACCTTAGAGAATTCAATTTAAATTTTAAAAATTATCTCGTAGCTAATAAATTGTTAAACATATTTGACCATATTAAAACTATGTATCCGTTCAGTGGATATTCATTAGATATTAATAGAGAATTCATTAAAGTAAAAAGCATTTACTAGTTTGTGAATTTAGTAGAATTTGTGATAGCCAGCATGAGGTAAAGCAGTTACACTAACAAACTTTATCAATATTTTGATTGTCTAGAACAGAGACATTTTAAAAAGCTACATGGCTATAACTGACTTAGAAAGTACATATATGTTTGGAATGGATTATTTCCTCTCACATAAAACTTTAATGTCAACATTGAAATCACAGCTCTTCACCCCTTTAATGCAACTGAGCACTGTAGAACTCATGTAGGTAAATGATATTGAGGACAGTTCCTACTCTCTTTTCCTTTATTGCATTACACATACACACACACACCCACACACACACACCCCCCACACACACACTTGCCCATGCGCACACACGGACACACACAGAGGCAGACACAAAGTCACACAGACACACACACACAGGTGTGTGCACACACACACAGATATACACAGAGGCAGACAGAAATACAGACGCACACACACAAGTTGCTAAGGATTCTTAGTCACACCTGTCTTTTCAAGCAAGAAAGGAAGATATAGGAATAATAACTAACATAAAATTTGTAACTACATTAGAGGTATGTGCAGTGTGCAACATCACAACAAATGAAATAAAAAGCAACACTGTTTGGGAAATTAGAGAAAGTGCTTTCAAGGGAAAGAGAGAAGCAATGGCACTCATAAATAGAAAAAAAGAAAAAAAGAGACCCTTATGTGATTCCGATAAGAGAAAATGAGATTGAAGTCTAAAGCAGAATACGTAGTATCTTACTGAGATAAGAGCTGATGGGGAACACGTTATTAAGTTGGAAATGATAACACATGGTCAGTAAAGGTTATAGCTTACAGAATATAAAGAAGAGTGACACAGGAAGACCTGGTCTGTGTGTTTGGGAAAACGTTCACTATTAACCAAATTAGGATGCACAACAGACGATGCATTATCAGAACACAAAGGAGTGAACTAAGTGTTAGAGGTATGCTACATCTGGTTGTGTCTACAAAGATCTAGATTCCTTGTGCAGAAAAGTTTAAAATAACAACCTGTATTTTAGAGAATGAGTTTGAATTTGATAAAGACATACTGTGTGCCAAGGGAGGGTTTCGTTCTGATCAGGTCAAACAAGGAAACCCAGCTACAGTGAGAAGAAGATGTGGCTTCAGAAGCAGCACCAGTGAGCAGCCTAAAAGCCAATGGTAATGTTCTCAATCCGGGTTTCTGAATGACAGCTTTTGCTGTAAGACCAGCTCACCAGAAATCCAGTATTTATTTCAATATAATGTTATTAAAGTTTCCATGCCTTAAATCTCATAAGCAAAAGCATATTATATGTTGAAAAGAAATCTTTTATGATGTTTTGTGTATTTTATCTTCTTTTGAATGCAGTAGTATAGTAAAAGTTTACAACTGTAATATAAGACTAGTAGTTAAAATATTGCACATTATTTTCCAGGGTTTATTCTCCCCTAAGTGAAATATATACATTCAAAACTTTATTTTATAAAATCTTCATTTGAAACTATTATAATAGCTTATTTTTCCATTAAAATATTTATTTTAATTTTATGCATATGAGTGTATTGCCTTTGTGTGTGTAAGTGCAATAGTGTTGTGCATTTTGCCCACAGAGGTCAAAAAGGGGTGTCAGATCATTTGGAATTAAAGTTATAGATGGTTGGTAGCCACCAAGTAGGTGCTGGGAATTGAATTAAAATTGCATTGGTAAAATAAAGAAATTTGAAAAGATTAATTATTCATACACAATAGGATACCTTTATTGTTACTCAAAAATGATAAATTGACTTGAATTTTATAAAATGACATATACAAAATTAAAAGTTTTCATAAATGTAATGAAGTTTTGATGATGCTAATCACTTTTATTGTGTGCCAAACTAAGCGTGAAATGATTTTAGAGTTAGAATTTTAATTAGGAGAAACACTGAGTTCAGTGCCTGGCTAAATATTTCCTTCTTGAAATACATTTATTCTGTATGTGTGTAAATTTGTGTGCAACCACATGCCATGGTACATTAGTAGAGGCTAAAGAATAGCTTATGGGAAGAATCTCCTTCCACTTTGTGGGTCTCAAGCATTGAGCTCAAATCACTAGACTTGGTTACAAGTGCCTTTGACCAGTGAGCAATTTTGCTTGCCCTGAATCTTTTTATTTTTACTGGAATATTTTACAATCAAAATAGTTGAAAATGAGACAGAAGCTATACTATCATCTCTAAGAACTCTATGAATGCTATCTTTTAAAAAGTCCCTGTGCTTATAAAAAGTCTAGTTTAAATGTCTGTTCTTACATAGACTATATTAGCAAGTCCTCTCTGAGAAAAGATAAGATGGTATTCTAAAAATTGTTCATGCATCTTAAGTAACTACCCTTCCTTATTTCATTGGCTTGATATTTTAACACATCCTTTTTAACAGATGATACTGTTAACAGAATGAAGATTTACCCATTCATGAGAGAGTACATATATGCTAGTGATGTTAAATACAAAATTAGGTATACCTTTAAATACTCTGTTCAAAGTATTTCACATTATAAAAGTATTATAGTAGTTAAAAACAACTCATTTACTATGAATGATAGGTTAAAATCAAGAAATTAAAGTACTATTGCATTTCCCCTTTAAGATACTGTGAATGGACTCACTTTTCTTACTTGTATCTCTACCAAAACATGTTCCTATGCAACAGGAAGTGTGTCTTTTCAGTCCTATCTAAACCCTGTGTGGATAGATCCAATCTTTGCCAGATATTCATCTGACATAAAACTAATATTCAAAATATATCCAAAATTCAAATAACTTACCACAAAACAAACAATACATAGTAAAAATGACAAATTATCTGAAAATACATTTCTCAAAACACGTGCACATGGCCAATAAATGCTTGAAAAATATCAGCTACTGGAGTCAACAGGACAATGCAAATGAAGGAGATGCCATCATATCACAATCAGAGTGGGTGTTATGAACGAAAAGACATGAAAGATGCTGGTAAAGATGTGGAGACAAGCTCTTATAAACTGCTGATGGTACTGTAATTTATAATACTGAATATGAAAACTGTGGAAATAAAAATAATTATGGAAAACCCAAAGGTCCTCAAAAATAAAATGAAAGGAACCCATATATCATGGTATTATGCTCCAACCTTGTCATTCAGGACGCTGAGGAAATTATATCACCTTAGCTACAGAAAGAAACATTGTCTCAAAAATTCCTGAAATTAGAACAATTATAATATCTAGCTATCTCCATTATCTCATGAGTAGAGAATTATTCTAAAAGAAAATAATTCAACATGTAAAGTAAACTCCCATGCCCATTTTTATTTCAGAACTAGGCATAATAACCAGGGTATATAATCATCCTAAATGTCCATAGAGATATGAATGGATAAATAAAATGATAAATATATGAAATAGAATATTACTTAGCCATAAAATGAAATAAACCACATCAACTGCAACAAAATGGATGGAACTTAAAGACATCGTGCTAAGTGAAATAAGCTAGACTTAGAAAGTCTACGGCTTCATATTCTTTCTCATAACAGAAACTGAAAAGAAAAATAAATAAGTCAATCAGCAAATAGAAGATGGATTAGTAGAGACTGAGTATGGTGTATGACCAACTGCTTTGTTTATATTCACATATATAGCAATATAGTATAAAGATTTTAAAGTGGCATCAATCTTTGTAAAAAACTAAGACTACTTCATAGACTACACCATGCTTGGTGAGTGACTGAATGAACTTCTTTATCTGAGCACTACTGAAGAAATGAATACTCACATTATGCTTTTAGAATTTTAAGTAAAATATAGTAGTAATTATCATAAACTAAAAAGCTAAAAATTCTTAAATATATATTGCAAAGATAGCCTGTAATTTTTTAGTCAGTATATGACCAAGCCATTTGTGAAAGGAAAAAAAAATAAAAAGAAACATAATATCTAGAGATATTTAAACACTTGCTTAAATAATTCCTAAATTTAAGTAACCCAATTCATATAACTAGAAAAGGATGATATTCACAATTTTAACAAGTATTTATAAAGAATTCCTCTTGATTGGGATGAGGCAATTTTCAACATAAATATTTACTTTGATGATGAAATTCTTCTATGAGGATGAACAGAAACGTAGTAGTATGATTGTGCTGATTATATTTAAATCTTTTCTGAATATTTAGATTTAAATTTAGTCATAAAATTATGTGTCTATGACTAGAAAATGGTTCAGTGGTAAAGATGCTTGCCAGAAAGTGTGAAACCTGATTTCCAAACCAGAACTTCATGGTGGAAAATCAACCAGTTCCACCTCTGACCTCCACCCGCTGTCAAGGATACGTATGCACACAGTACACACAGAAAGGCATGCACTACTCTCACACACATATAAAGAATAAAATAAATCCTTAAAATCTCAAGAATTTTATTGTATAATATCCCTTTATATATTATAATATGCATAATATTAACATATAAAATAAAATGTCTCAATTATATAAAAACCACAATCATGAAATAAATTTTCTGCCTACAGATATTTATGTGCTGTATTTTGGTTAATAAATTCACTTAATTTGTTTGTAAAAATTCACCTAGAATTTGATCATTAATTTTCTTTTTTTAATTTTTCTCTTGTTTTGCTTTTTTTTTAAATTCTGATTTTTGATTTATTTATTCTTATGTGTATGAAAGTTTTGTGTGCCTATGTATGTCACACAATGCCTGTTGAAGCCTGATGAGGGTGTCTGCTGGAGCTACAGATAGTTGTTATCGGCCATATAGGTGCTAGTAACAAAACCGTGGTCTTCTGCAAGAGCAGACAGTGCTCTTAATCCCTGAGCCATCTCTCCAGCATTGTTTTTATTTTTGTTTCTCTTATTTTTCTTTTTGTTTTGATTTTGTTTTTGTTTTTGAAACTATTTCACTCTACCCGGGCTGACTTGGAATTCACCATGTAGACAAAGTTGCTCTGAGGTCTCAAAAAATCCTCTGAGTCAGCCTTTCAAAAGTTGAATTTCAGGATTTAAAAACATTTTACTTATTATCTTTTTTTTATCTTATGTGAATGAGTGTATTACTTTCATGCATGTAAGTGTACCCATGTTGTGCAATGCTCAGCAAAGTCAGAATGGGGTGGTTAGAGTCCCATGGAACTGGAGTTACTCATGGTTGTTAGTTGCCATGTGGTGCTGTGCTGGGAACCTAACCAGGTCCTCTGAAAGACCAGCCCAAGTGCTCTTAAACCCTGAGTTATCTCCACCCCCCGAATTTCAGGTTTTAACTCTTCTAAGTATACTAGCAATATGTCCTATTATTTTTATAGCGGATTTTCTACCGAAAAGGCCTAACTAAGGGCTATAAAATACTGGGTCCATGCCATAACTTCAGGTACAGGACATATTTCATCCTCTTCTGGCCTCTTCAGGAATTGCATTTGTCTGTCATAACATACATGTAGGCAAAACACACATACAAATAAATAAATCAATTATTTAATTAAATATTTAAACAATACTGGCTGCATCTGAATTTTTTGAGGGAGGGAGTTGAGACAGGATCTCCCTGTAACTGCAGCTGGCCTGGAATTTCACCAGGCTAGCCTCAAACTCAAACAGGTCCACCTGTATCTTCCTTCTGAGTGCTGAGATTAAAGGTGTGAGCCTCCCCATCCCAACTGCCTGTTTTTATTAATGCATTTTCTCCAATTTTTAAAAAAAATATTTAATTACCACATAATTAGTAGAAGCATTTCACTACAACAGCATTGACATAGTCAATAAAAGTTTCCAGAACAAAGATGCATCTCTTTCAAAATTGGCTGTAATTTTTAGGTTCACAGTGTTGAATTAATACAGTTATACATTTTGTACAGAAAAACTCATTTTTAATGCAACTAACACTTAGATGTTTGCACATGCATCTCTAATCTCCATATATCTGATTATTCCTAGTCACAGTTGGTAGCTTTCTGAGCTCCTTGGAACCTGAGCATGGATATAAAGTCATTAGGTAGATTCAATGGTAATGTTTCTCATATCTACTGATTAACATGAAGCAAATTTTTATGCTTCTTCCTCAAATATAACTCATTTTTATTGTTTTTTATTTTTTTGTATTTCATACAGAACACCCCAAATAATCTTATTAATCTTTGTATTTGCATCCCAAAAGGCAACCTCCCACAGCCTCCCCCCACCCCCCACCACTGGAGCCCATATACTCTGTCATCCCTGTTACTGTCCACTGTGTTATCAGTGCCCCCAGCCATTCTCCAGTGGTAGTCCATCTGCTGAATCTAGTCACCCTATCTAGAGTTCCTTGCTTTAGGAAGATCAGATATTCCTCATCTAGTAGCAATCAGTTGCCAAGATTCTTTTGGATAAGATTGGGGTCTGCTGCTCATTTTCCCAGTTCAGTGCTGGGTTACTCTCTGGGAGTCTCTTGGGCCACCCTGCAAATAGTGGTATTGTTTCCTGTAATGTAGCCTTTAGTTCAGCACATGGACTCTTAAAGAATTATATTGATTAATTTTTTTAAAGCGCCTCCATTTTCCCATTTCCCCCTTAATAACCTTCACCTATGGTCCCATCTCTCTTGAGCTCCTTCTTTCCCTTTATCCCCAAGTTTCCTTGTATAACCCTCCCTCCCCACTCCCCTTAAAATAACCCCATTTTTATCCATAACTCCCTTATTAACACCTGTTTCCTACTGTTCTTCTCTTTCAGGTTCTTTCTTTTACTTTACCTCCTTGGTTCCTTTTCATTATGCTGGTTCCTGTAGTTATGTCTGGATACATACTCAATTATAAGGATTTGGTGCTAGGATTAACATTTGAGAGAGAACATATGTCATTTGTTTTTCTGAGTCTGTATTCCTCACTTAGAATAAAAGTTTCTAGTTCTATCCATTTACCTACATATTTTGTGATTTCATCTTTCTTTACTGTTGAGTAGAACTCCATCTTATAAATGGACCACATTTTCATTATCCACTCATCAGAGAGACACTTAGGTTGCCTCCATCTCTTAGCTATTGTGAAAAGAGCAGCAACAAACATGGATGTACAAATGTCTCTGCAATGGGATGAGTTCTTTGGGTATATGCCAAGGAGTGGTATAACTGGGTCAAATGGCAGGTTGATTTTTAGATTTTTAAGGGTTCTCCACAGTGCTTTCCACAGGGCTTGAACAAGTTTGCAATTCCAACAGTACTGGATGATCATTCCCCTTTCCCAACATCCTCTCCAGCATTTGGTATAATTTGTTCTCTTGATCTTAGCCAGTCTGACTGGGTTAAGATGAAATCTTAAAATGGTTTTAATTTCAGTTCTCTAATTACTAATGATGTTGAACACCTTTTAAGATGTTTCTTATCCATCTTTATTTCTTCTTTGAAGAACTCTCTATTCAGTTCCCTAGCCCATATTTTAATTTGGTTACTTTATTGATTTTTTTGTTTTTTGAGTTTGTTATATATTCTGGATGTTAAACCTCTGTCAGGTATGTTGCTGGTGAAGATTTTCTTTTATTCTGTGTTGGACTACCTGTTTTTAAAATAATTGAATTACATAGGCATATATTTATACTGAGATGTTATTTTTTTTATAAAGAACATCTTTAGGAACTGAGGGGATGGTTCACTGGTTAAGAGCACTGGCTGCTCTTGCAGAAGACCCGAGTTTGAGTCCTAGCACACACATCTCAGCTAACAATTGTCTGTAACTCCAGTTCCAGGCATTTCAATGCCCTCTGATGACCTCTCTGGGCAGTGCATGACATGGGTGCACTTATTATGCTCATCATACACATAAAATTAAAATAATAAGTAAAATGCTTTTAGAAGAAACAAAACAGCATCTTTATTTTCCTGGATATAAGATGTAATGTGAACATTTAGACTGTTCGCTTCAGTTCTAGGTGTATTTCACATCAATGAGAAAATTTCACAGGCGTAGTCATCAAGTATTCCAGCAGTTTCCAGCAATTAATATTTAGTATAGAATTTAAATATATCAGACATTAACCATTAGATGCAAATGGTATACGTCTTATAATAAAACAATAAGCAAATCGATCTGCAACTATTGTATACATCTTTATAAATGTTCAACATAAATGCCATAAGTCACCACCATTTCCAAAATCCTAACTTCGGTATATTGGTACAAGCAGACGCTTGCTCTTGTTTATTTGGCATACATAATTTCTGAACATAATTTGCATAAATTTCAGGTTGCAAAACTTAACTTCTTCATGTACATAAATTGCCTGTATGTGTATGTCATATATATATATATATATATATATATATATAAAGTATTTTTCATGCAATCCTGAGAAGGGGAGGGAAGGAAAGTGAGAGGAAAGAGGGAAGAGGCAAAGAGAAGGGTGGAGGGGGAAGGGGAGGGCAGCGAAGGGAAGGGGAGGGGAAGGTGGGTATCCTAATTTCCAGTCTGTGGCTTTGATAAACAACATGACCAAAAGCAGCCACAGGCCGATATGAAAATTCTTCAATGAAGGCTTCTTCTTCCCTAGTGCCTCTGGGTTGTGTGACATAGACAATGGATCTAGCCACGGCAGAAGGGAAGGGAATATACAAACATATACATGGATGTATATATTTATGACACAAAAATATTGCTCATGCTTATGGTGAACCATGTCCTTTGCTCATAGCAATGGGAGAGTTCTAGAGGTGCAAGTCCTCCCTCAGATACAGCACTGTGAGAGTTCTGGCAAACAAGTAACCCCATACGGTTGAGCCCCAGTCGCTCCATAAAGCGCAGAAAATTGAAGTAATATTTAATTTTAGATTAGTTAGTAAGTTAGTGTGTTTGTTTTTAAGACAAAGTCTATATATTGTAGACTGGCCTCAAATTCATAATCTTGTCTTTCTGCTTCCTGAATGTTGTATGAAATGTACAAAAGTTCAGTAATTTTTTAAAGCACTCTGGATTGTCTTGAAGTGGACCTGAATTTGATTCCCAGAATCACTAACAGCTGTGTGTTATCTACAGTTTAGGGTCATGGCTTTAAAAATATTTTTATTTTTTTTATGTGTATGAGTGTCTGGCCTGAATGTACTTAAGACCACCTATGTCATGCAGTGCCCATGAACGTCAGAAAAGGGCATTGAATCCCCTGGAACTGGAGTTGCAGATAGCTGTTGGCCTCCATGTGGATTCTCTGCAAGAGTAGTCAGTGCTCTTAATCACTGAACCATCTCTCCAGCCTTGAGTCATGGCTTTTTGACATCATAATTATCCTAGATACACATAAAATTACTATGAAGGAATATGTTCCCTGAACCTTAGCAAGTGTTTATCTGTATAACTCGATGGAGAAGTAGCTGCTGTGGCATATACTTGCTTCCAAATACAGGAGGTTTAAATGTGTTTTTGCTGCAATGGTAAAGCCTGTATTGAAACCAGTATGCTGAAGAGACAGCTGTGCTGCTTGCTCCTCTCAGTGGTCCTCACAGTTTCTGAGAAATGGAAACAAGCATTGCCCACAGACTGATGGGTGAAGAATTATCTATGTAATTTATAATATGATTCGGCTATAAAAAGTTGAAATCGTGTTATTTTCAAAAGAGTAGAACTTGAGAGTTCAGTAAGCCAGTCACAGAATAAGAACTGCATGATCCACTACCGTTCTGTGCCACCTAAAGAGATGCATTTCAAAACAAACAAACAAAAAAAGAGTTAAATGCTGGTGCCCAGATGCTGCCTGGGCAGGAAAGAGGAAAGGAGAAGGGGAAAGTTAATCCATGGGCACTAGGACCTCACAGTTCCGTAAGAGTTGTATGAGCACTGATTCTATATAGATGACAATAAATAACAATAAGACAGTGTACATTCTGAAAAACTAATAGTGGGTTTTGCGTTTTTTCACTCTAAGGAAATGACGTGTTTTGAGGGAATAGATGTGAATCCTGATTTCAATCTTACACAGTACACGAAGGTAGTGAAGCACTACATTAACCTACAACTTTGGTTTCATGTGTTCTAATTTTTAATAATTAAAAATCAAATAAAAGTTTTGTGTAAGTTATTGACGTACTGCTATGTCATAGAGAAACAAGCAGCTAAATCTCATTTTTGTAGGTTGAGGTCAATGTCACGGAATACCTAATTCCGTTACAGAAAATCATTCTAGAAAGTAATCTTGGTCACTGAGCTTCAATTTTGTGAATTCACTTGAAGTGGTATCTCAGGAACAGAGACAGACAATGTTTCTAAGCCCTGATCTCTAGAACATTGACTGGCGTCACTGCTGTGACTCTGGATAATCCAGAATATGCCTGATCATAAAAATAAAAAAAAAATGAAATGGCAATCCTGGAATGAATTTCCTCTGCTTATCTGACACAATTATGTGCCTTTTATAAGCATTTTATAAGCATAAGTATTGTGGAAGTTGGACACGATATGAATGTTGCAAATCAAACTCATAGTAGTTGTGGTTAACCACACAAGACCTGCCAGAGATTAATACAGATAAACTTCCACCATGGATGCTGGAGGTACCCTGAAACTCCACCCAGAACTGAGGAGCCATAAAGTCCATGGCTGTTAGAGTCCAGAGTGCTACTTTTTTTTTTTTAAGTGTGTAAACACCTGTAGGTTCCCCATGTCACAGCAGTGGGCTTCACACCTATGCACGTACAAGCAGTACTAACTGAGCTTAGCAGAAGAATCAAGGAAGAAAGAAATAAGGAGGGAAATAAAGAAAGGAAGGGAGGGAGCGAGGGAGGGAGGGAGGGAGGGAGGGAGGGAAGAAAGAAAAAAATGAGTATAGGAAAGAAACAAACAAAATGATAAAAGACATGTATTTAGGAATCAATGTGTTGGGGAGCTACAGGGATTCGAAGGGAAATAGTTGGGGATGCTATGAGGAAGATAAATTAGTCTGTTTATGAAATATGCAAATAATATATCAAAAATTAAAAAAAAACAAATGATTTGTTATATTGAGTACATTATTTGCTTTTTGTTACATTTGAAAAAACAACATTCTTCTAATGACAAAGTGAATATTAAATGCCATTTGAGAGTAATCTCTTGGAATGACTACAATGAATTCTATTCCTTAATTTATTTTCTAATTTATGAAAGGAGACTGTCAGCATATAAGAGTGTTCAATGAGGTGTAGTTTAAATAATTGTTTCCTAAATATAGATACTGCTTAGGAAGCATTATGATAAAAAAGTGACTTATGACTAACATGTGGAAAAAGCAATGGTAGCTACTTGAAATGGATTAGCTGGTATTGAAAACACCAGCCTCCATGGTAGCTTCTAAATGAAATTCTGAATGACTGCAGTTGGATAGTAGAATAACCAGAGTGTATCTCCAGGTCAACAGGTCCTAAGTTTGACAACCTTAGGAAAGCACTAACAAAATAATACCTTTGGGTCCTTAGAATGGAATTTCCGATGGTAAAACTCAGTAAAATATGACAGATGCAGAACATCCTATTTTCAGTATGACCTCATAGACTGTAATTGAATGTGAATGGGACTGAGCTTCTAGTGCCCACAGTGAACACTCCAACACCTGGCAGGGTGGCTAACAAAATAAACATTACTTAACAAAAAGAACATCTTAATTGCCAAATTTACATTCAATTTCCTACAAAACCAGATGCTTAAATAAGTATCTAAAACTGATTCATAGGAATTAACTTCAGTTTAGAAGATTTTATACCTAGGTTAGCAATGTGTCAGTTCAGGTGCTCCAAGAATATGTTACTTATAATACTTCTTTTTGTAGCATAGAGTATTATGTACATATAACCACCAGGAAAAGAAGGAAATAAAATTTGATGTATCACTGAATGGCAGCTATGAAGACATAGACCTAGCCTAATTGAACAATAAAATATGTAACTATATCTCAAATATAGAAAGGATTAAAAATACCAAATAATATGAAATCTACATAAAACTATATAGATGCATGTTAAGTATAAGGGTACAAATTAAGTCCCTTGGCATGTTCACCTCCAAAACCTAAGAAAATACAAAGTGATTTAGAAATAATGAATTACACATAGCAAAACAACAACAAAGTAAACCACACAAATATAAAAAATGTTTAATGATTTGAGGAGTATGTTTATGTCAAATCTGTGACAACAACATTATAGGTCTTAGAGAAAGCCCCAAGGCTGTCACATCACTAGTCAAATGTAATTTCTTACTATGTGCAAAATATGGATCTTTATATTCACATACAGCTATCCCAGTCACCACTAATCAAAGAAGCTTCTTTTCAACAGATTATTACAGAGTCCCACAACTGTCATACAGAGAGATTGTCTGTGAATTACACAAGCTTAAGTGGCGCCTATGCAGTGCAACCTCTTCACCTAAGACTCTCCAAACATAGAATAAAGGGTACAGAGAATACTAATGCATCTCTCAATTTTCATCACTGAAGCTCCATCATGCAACAGAAGGCCATGAACACAAAGTTCACAAATCACCAAAGCATAGGGAATAAGAATCCGTACAGTGTGGGTCCTTGGGCAGGATACCTATATTATACTCCACCCACCCAGGCTTCAGGGACCATTGTGGAAGGGGGGAGGGAGATTGTAAGAGCTGGGGAGGAGGTGCATGACCATATAGGAATAGAGTCCTACAGGCTCCTGGGACCTCCTTCATATGAACCTACAGCAACTTTTTCGCACGCACAAGACCCCATGCAAACTGAAGCAGACAAGAACCCAGCAAAGAAAGTGCAAATGGGCAGCAGGTCCCAATCTTAGTTGACTAATTATTGGCAGCCGATTACTGCTGGGTGAGGAAGAGCTGATCTTCTTAAAGGAAGGGACTCTAGATAGGCTGACTAGACCTCCATAGATAAATTTCAACTGAAGGGCATCTGGAGACACTACACTGACTTCACACCATATGCCTTAACAGAAATGACAGACTGCATGGAATCCATTGGGGGGTGGCTATGGAAGTGTTCCAATGGGGAAGGGGGGATAAAAATGATTAAGATGTTCTGTATGAAACACAAAAATTCAATAAAAATCTACCAAAAATTCTTCCAAATTCTCTCCTGCAACAACACTAAAGAGGAAGTTTGAAAGTGATCTGTAATTTGGTTTTATCATCTTAATTCTTTAGGACAGTGAATGTAAGTCATAGAACTATTCAATTCGGATACTCCTGCTATACTTGCTCTTTTTCTGGGTATGAGAAACAGAATTTTCCTAAAAGGTTAATGCCTTCCTTGCACAGGAGTTGACTTTGTATCACAGTTATAAAAGTGAATCATACGTTTAATTTCCTTTTAAACTAAAGCCTCTCTAAACTGGGTGATTTAATTAATTAGATAATTGAATACCAATATGAAAACTTTGGGGACTAATGCACCGATGCTGTATCAAGATGAAAGATGTTTACATGTTCCACAAAGATTCTTCCCTGACGGAATGAAGCTGGGAATTGCCAGCAAGTCAGAGCAGTAGTCAGCCAGTAACAAGCTGTTCATTAACGCATTAGCCTCCCTGTGCTTAAAAACTGTCAAAGCCTCTTCTACTCACACAGAGAGGGAAGGAAAATTAAAGACCAGAAAAAAATGCTGCTCGCATTGGGAATAAGAAGCCATGTGTTACTGTATATAAATTCCAAGTTGCTTATAAAACATACATTTTAAGAATTTGCTTTTTATGGTATTTTATTTTCAAGACTTACAATTAGGAATCTCTCTCATTTCTCCTTCACTGTCCTCTCTCTTCTCCACGTGAACACCCTTACTAGGAAGCATCTTCCCTTACTCTTACTTTATCTAGTATGTATTTTCCGAAGGCAACATTTTCTGGACAAAAATTTTAAAGTGCAGAAAACCAGAACAAGACAGTAAATGCTCTTCCAGGTGGTGATAGTAAAAGACAACTGTAAATTAATGTAATTGATATCTTATCAGAATAAAAATGAAAAAAAATAACTCAATCAGCTGTAATTGAGCTTACTATGGTCTTTTTCTAACATTCTGAATTTACTTACTTATTTTTCATTTTATTTATCTTTAGTGTATATTTTATTGAATTTTTGTGCATTTCATACTATAAATGGTAATCATATTTAGACTTCCTTCTCCATCCCCACCCCTTCATAGCCCCTCCAACCAGATTTCACGCATTCTGTCATATATCGTAAGGTCTACTGAGTCAAGCTTTGCTTTGTTCCTAGATGTCCCTCAGTTCAAGTTCATCCACTGGAGTCTAGTCGTGTAATCTTGAATTAACCATAGAGAAATAAATACCCAGAGTATTTAAAATTTCTCAGTGTCATAACATGTTAGGTTCATAAAAATACCACACATCTCTCTGCTATGATGAAAGCCTACATATTAAGAGTAAATGGATAATCATGGATTCACATCATTCAACTGTAAGGTTTGCTAGATACTGTGTGGATAGGAGAGAACCATCTGGCATCATAAGATAGGGATTCCAATTCTGACTTTCCTATGTTCTAGTCAGGATTTTAGCTAAACTCTCTGAGCCTCATTTTCAACATTAACATGAAGACAAAATTAATCATATATTGCTGATAGGAATGTTGGAAGATTAAATAAAACTTCATTTAAAACAAACAATACACCTCCAGATACTTGGCAGCGAGTATTTTTACTATATCACTTATCTCGAAAACTACAGTAATTGATTCAGTCTCTAAGCAGTCTATTTCCAATCCTGAGACTAAATGCCAATACACACATTTGGTACAGCCACTTCAGTTAAGCGGTAAACACGGCCTGCTTCCAAGGCATTTTTGATCATTTGGTAAATTCAGTATTTAGTGGCTGTCTTCCTTTCACCTTGTCCCGTGTGCAATATTTACCATGGATACACCTGAAACATGAACACAATGTTCTACTTTCACTTTGCCAATTATCTCCACCGTTTTTTGACTGCTATTAAAATTCTGAAAGCCTGTATACTATATAATATCTTACATAGCTTTTCCTCCAATAGCTCAACTCTAAAATCTTATTTTATATTTAGCATAATAATGTTCTATCCATTCATTCTACAACCCTGCAATATCTGTTATTTTTAGAATTGTTCTTTTTTTACTTTATTCTATCATCAAACACCCTTCATATTAGCATTCTCTGCTAAAATGAAAACACACATTTCAACTGCTATAGCATTTATTGAATGTTTATTCTTCATCTGAGAATTATTTTCATTTTAAAAGGATGATGCTTCAAATTTTACCACATAACCTTTAAGGAGCAAATAGCTATGAAGCTTGAAAGAATTCTTTCATATTAATGGTCACTCACTTTCAAATAATCATCCATTTAAGGGTCATATATAGTGTAGACATAGTCCTTTCCTTACTAAAAAAATATGGTACTACTTGAATTTTAATGCCTAGTAACATGACCCAATTTGCTCCTATGTGAAATTATTATGATGACAGTTAAAAGGTACAGCATAGGTCTTAATGCACTAGACCCAGTCTTAACAAATACACTGTAAATTCCCTTCAGATTACTGGACAAAGATGTTTCTGGTCCTAAGTTTGTCATAGTTACACTTCAGGTTCAACTTCTAAATTTGATGTCTTGCATAGTTATATTAAGAGCTAATAGACAACATTTAAAATTTACATCATTCAATTAAAATATACAAACACAATTTCTATAATTCTTATAATTAAAGAAATTTGACATAAGACAGAATTTTTCCAGTAAACTAATTACTTAGCTAACTTGTTATTTATAAATTACACATTTCTTCACCCCAGTGTATATGTCTGAAATAATTTGTATTCATATAATTGTGTATATGTATACATTTTTATGTATATAATTTCCAGTCATGTAACATGTTACATCCTAACACAGGAATAAGTCCAGATATACTTCAGTTTCATAAATCCCCTATTTAAAACAGTTTTACCTTGTGTTAAGTCAACCACAGCTCTGGTCCTAAATCTGAAGAAAATGAGAGAGAACTATGGACAGATGTAATGACTTCTAGAAACACAAGTACAATAAGCAATATAATTACAGGAATCTACATCCATTGGGAGCAAGGCAGGTCAATCCAGGAACCCTGAAAATCTTGAGAGATTGGATGCTCATTCCACACAGAGTCTGTGACTTTATGTCTATGAAGGGAAATAAAATAGGCCAACAAGGTACAACAAACTTACACGAGGAAAATAAGTCAGTGATCTCAGAATTATTTAACCTCTTTGAGCTTTCATTTATATACAGAGGTCACAAAATCTGTTTTACCTTTTAACTAAGTGACAATAGAACATAACTGAATAACAAGGTTAGTTTTATATGCAAATGAATATTTAACACTTAATTTCCCTCAGTTTCACTATCCTTTTGCTAGAAATTAGAAGATATTATTGGAAACATAAATTTCTCATTTCTTTACATTTTCTTATACTAAATAAATGCAAATGTAATGTTTTCACTAATACATAATCAAGTGTCACAAAACACAGGTACAGTCCAGTATAGTGTTGAACATACAAACTCATTACAGTATACTGATAGCTTAGAATTCAATCAGGCACAATGCTCTGGGTTCCCATGAACTCACAGTACTCTGCTAGCTTCAGGTTCTTTATCTGCAAACAGGGGTAACAGCATTTTTAGTAATTCATAGTAGGTTATCATGAAGGTCAAATTTATACACATAAAGAAACACACACACACACACACCTCCTAATAGGTTTTATGTGCTAAGTATAATTTATTACTGTATCTCATATCATTCCATAAATAAAATTTCACTTTTAGTAAGAATCAAGAAAGTTGAAATAACTCTCTTGAGGTGTCTATCTATCATCTATCTATCTATCTATCTATCTATCTATCTATCTATCTGCCTGTCTATCATCTGTCTATCTATCAATCATCTATCTACCATCTATCTATCATCTATATCTATCTATCATCTATCTATCTATCATCTATCTGTAGATATAGATATAAATATTGATATAAATATAAACATAGATATATGTTGAGGAAAATGCATGATCTTCAATTTGTTACAAAATATATAGCAATGTTTGAATGTTTACATTTTAATGGATATGATAATGTGTATGAAAACTAGTCAAGTCCTTAAATGACTAGTACTTCTTTTTAATTAAAAGCTGATTGCAATCAAAAGGACAATAGCGGGAGGAAAAATTATTTATTACTAAAGAGCAGGAAGTGAAAGGGAAAGATTAAAATTAATTAGAAAAGAGAAGGAATGCTGGAGGACTTAAAGATAAGTGAGGGGGAAAAAGTGTTAAGAGGATTCCACCAGCTTAAGGCAAGTTCCTTTGCTTATTTACATTTTTATATATTTAACTTTATTTTATTTCAAACATATACATTTCATTGGATAATGAAACTTCAGTAAAAGGCAGTAGGAATAGCAATAACATAAAAGGATGTTATCAAGGCATAACTTGTTCAGGACAAAATTTCATATATAGATTTGTCACAAATGAAGCAAGCAATAGAAAAGTGAATGAACATTAAAAGCTATAACTGAAAACCCTCATTAAAGAATTGCTGGATGAAATTATTAAAATGTTGAAACCTTCTTTAGGAGTTCAAGCTGTTAACTCTCTTTTCTATCACCATTAATTATTTAAGAAGAGGTTACCTCAGTATTGTAAGAATGAACAAAGTATTCTTTCATTGGCTGACACGCCTCTTCCTTCTGTGGTGAGAACATTACAACCACTGAAATCACTGTTTTCTTCACTAACCTTTCTGTGCCTAGCTAAAATCTGTCTGCTCCCCGCAGTTTCTCCTCAGGGCCTACACCAGAGCAAACAGATGCAAAAGGAGAAATGTCACTCTCCTCGCTTTAAATTTAGTACCACAAATCCCATAGGCCAACACTACGTGTAGTAACCCTCCTACATTTCTTTTGTAGATGAATTCTACTCGCTATCATAACTAAGCAATATATCATCCTGCTCTTCCACGTTCTTCCTTTTTCATGTTGCTGCATCATCTTGTTTCTTATTTGACTGGAAAAAACACACAATAACAACAGTGGGTATTTCCTTCACAAGTGGGACACCTGCAATTTACTACATATAGCAAATTGTGGATCTCACTATTCACACTCAGCCCTCCTGTTCCTACAAATAAAATCTGCCTCAGTGTGTGCTGAGCCCATGCACTCTGCTATACTCTTTTACCAGTCTTCAATGAACCTCTACCCTAATTCATTATCAATATATTTCCTCATTACATGATAATTCTCACCAACTCAAAAATATCCACAGCAAAATTTTAGATATATATATATGTGTGTGTGTGTATACACACACAAATACATATATTTTTTACTATCTCTTGTAACTGCCATTTGTGTTTCCTATTCTTGTTTTCCCTGCTTTTAGTTTTAGTTTAGTTTTTTGTTTGTTTCTTTTGTGTTTTTTGTTTGTTTGTTTGTTTGTTTGAGTTTTGTTGTCTAGAGACAGGGTCTGCTTGTAGCCCTAGCTGGACTACAGCTCACTATGTAAACCAGGCTGGCTTTGATTTCATAGAGATCCACCTGCCTCTGCCTCCCAACTGCTGGGATTAAAGATATGCATCACCATAGGAAACCTCATTTCATTCATAATTGTCATAAGAAATATGCATATTTATGGAATAGATTGTGATGTTTGAATATTATACTTTTTGCATCACTCAATTCAGTATATTTAGGAGAACCATCACCTCAAACATTTATTGTTTTTTGGTGAGTACAATCAAAATCCTTTTTCTAAATCATTTGAAATATATAATTCCATTAAATTAGCCATATTCTGCCTACTGTGCTTTAGAACAACAGAAAATATCCCTCCCATCTAACTATAACTTTGTACCTGTAGGCTGAATCATTTTTGTCTCTATGATAACCTCCATTTTTTATTCTATTCTATTCTATTCTATTCTATTCTATTCTATTCTACTCTACTCTATTCATTACTCTGTTCTATTTTGAATAGAATATTCTGTTCTGTTCTGTTCTGTTCTGTTCTGTTCTGTTCTCTTCTCTTCAGTTCAGTTCTGTTCAGTCAGTTCCATTCTATACATCCAAGTGATCAACACTTTACTTCTCATATAAATCACGGAATACTTGCTTTCTTGCATCTATGTTAACAAAATGTTATCCAGGTTTACTCATGTCACAAATGAGAATATTGCATTATATTTTATGGCAGAATACTGTGCCATTTTGCATGTATCACATTTACACTCATTCCATCCATGATGAACATAGGCTGTTTCCATGCTTGGTAATTATGCACAATGCTATCTATAATGTGGTGATTTTTTCCAGTTCAGCTCTATACTGGTTTTAATTCATAAATACAACATTTCCACATTAATATCTAAGGAACAACTCAAAGTTTTATTCAGCCAAATCAAAGTATTTCTTCAACCTCTCACTACCAAAGTTTCTCAGTTTTCTGTGTCTTTAAAAAGAACATCATTACTCAGTTGCTTAAGTAAAACACCATGAGTTCAATGACACTCTCTCAACAGGCATTCCATATATATCAATAAATTCTTGCATTATTACATGTCCATTTGTGTATGTATGTATGCATTTGAGTGTGTATATACTATTAGAACTATATCTGGATCATTCTAGTATTTTTAGATCCTTTGTCACTATTGTTCTGGAAAATCATCTCTTATTTTCCACTGAGCTAATGTAACAGATTTGTAATATGTTTACAAAGGTTCATTTTACAAACAATCAATATATACCTTTAAAGGTAAATAACATCATGCCATCACACCAATTACATACTCCATGGCTTTCAATTACAATCAAAACTCAATTTAAGATAATACATGTTATTAGTCACTGGAATGTTGTCAGAATCAGAATAGGCTGGTTATTTATGGTGTGAAAGATGTCCCCAGATAATTTTTTAAAATGCTTTTGATCTGCAACATTCTAAACTTTCCACAGTAATAGAATTGTTAATCAGTTGATCGGCTTTGCAGGAAATTAAGCTCAGGATACCAGATTTCTTTCTGGGAACTTTCTTTCACAGCACCCCCCATTGGCCAACTATCACTTTTTGTGCGTGTGGGGGCCATATATTATTTATCCCCAGGTCTTCACTAGGAAGGCTCATTCCTAGAATCTGACTGAATGTATCTACCAATGTATTTGAAGAGTGTCTTGATTTGTGAATTTTTTTTGGTTCAGTTACCATAAAAACGTAATTCAACTGTTACCACACTTGAACATGGAATTTGTGGTAAACTGAATCTGTGTTCCCAGATTTATGTTACTCATATTTGGCTTCAGAATGAAATATATTTTATTCCTTTATAAAAATTACCTCATTTACAATACTTTTTGTGAACCATGAGTCTCTACATGATTTAAATCTAGCTACATATTCTGTTATCCTGAAATATTTTGAAAATCCAAGCATATTTACCCATTATCCTTGATCACATCTTCTCCTAGGTGATCTATTATGTTGTGCTTTCACTAAGAACATTTCCCAATCAATGTGCCATTAGCGAGGTGTCTCTGTCTATATAGTCTAAAGAACTAACTGCCACATATCCATCCAAGAGCTGCTTAGTTATTCTTCATAGTACCTTATGATATCAAATATATTTTATACATTATCCATGTGGAAAGAAGCTACGATCTAGTGTGATATGCTAAACATAATATGAATTGAACAAGGAAATAATATGGTGTCCTTTATTTAGCACACATAAATCAAAGCATATTTCTGAAATCATTATGGACAGCATCTGGGAAATAACATTTACTGAGTTGGTTATATAAAATCACTGCAGTGGTTGTGGATTATTAATAACACTAAGTTTGATTGAAGAGCTGTGTCAAGCAATTTTCTCTTTTTGTTAATCTGAGAACTGAAAATGAAAGAGAAATTGATGAATCATACCAGTTAGAGAATATTGTTAATTTAATAAGCAACTCATTAGAATTTGCTATGGTGGCTCAGAGTTTAATGAGCAGAAATTTACCCTCTAATTTTTCTGAAGCAGTGAGATACCAGTGAATTAATCTGATGTTCTATTAACAATGATTGTTTTCCTACTTTTTCTAGAGTTCCATGTTCCTTCACTCATATTCTGTGTCATTGCACCATGTAATTTATAGCGCTACATCACGGCACACAGTGTGTATTTCAACAACGTGGTTTTAACTCTGTGGTGAATAGCTCATGAATCCAGTTCTACATGTTGATAAATTTTATAATGTATTTGTTCTATGTTGAGTTATTGTCTGATTGAGTCTGAATGGGTCTTATGCATGCTGACACCATTTAGGGCAGTTTTTTTTTTTAAATGTCAGATTAATCTTTAAAACTGCTTTGGGAAGTCTCATAAGGATGACTATGTCTAAGAAAAGTATTTCTAAATATCATGTACTTTGAAGTCAGAACTGAATTTGATGCCAGGTCAATCATTACATAGCTAAAGTTGAGAGAGTTAGATGCATCTTTCCAAGGCTTAATTTGTCAAATTTTATAATGAGGGTGTCTGTTACGTCAGATTAATCTTTAAAACTGCTTTGGGAAGTCTCATAAGGATGACTATGTCTAAGAAAAGTATTTCTAAATATCATGTACTTTGAAGTCAGAACTGAATTTGATGCCAGGTCAATCATTACATAGCTAAAGTTGAGAGAGTTAGATGCATCTTTCCAAGGCTTAATTTGTCAAATTTTATAATGAGGGTGTCTGTTACAGAGACTTGTCATTTGGCTTAACCACTTGTACAAAATTGGAATTACCATCCCATTCACACTTCCATTCTTTAGAAATAAATAAAAACTTCTATTGAGCATAAAATAAATATCATTGAAAATAAAATCAACACACTCAAACCCCTTCATTCAAAAGTCGTGTATAAAAGTGAAGTGGTTTGTCAAGTTATATCATCACTATTAGCATAAATTAAACTAAACTGAACACCTTCAAAATGCATGGTTCCTTAATGCTTTCATTAGCCTTCGGTCACTAAAATAACCACCTGATTAATTCACCTAATAAAAGGCTTTCCTCACAGTTTCACAGTGTCCATTCTTGGTCCATGACTTTGCTGGTAGACCACTAGTCAGAGACCACATCATATGAGGAAGTGCTTGAGATGAAGAAATTCCTGAATCATGGCCAGGATGTAAAATAGGAAAAGAAGAAAGGGTGACATTACTACTAACTTCTTCAAAGGCTTACCCAAATTCCTCCTTTAAGCCTGCATACTTACAGTTCCTACCAACCTCTCACAATGCCAAGCTAGGGAGAAAGCCTTTAACATGTAGGCAATATTCCTAATCTAAACTTTAAACCCAAGATGCTCATGCAACAGAAAAGGTTGATATGGCTAAATGAGCCCAACCTACCCATTTAAGACAGTTCCTGACTTGAGACGGTTACACACAGTAATTTTTCAATGTTGCAATAGTATGAAAGTGATGGGATCAAGTACAAATCATACACCAGCTATTTTCTTTGATCTTTCCATAAATAGCTCAATGCAATCCATTGCTCCCAGTATTTTAGGGGACTGTGAGGATGACAAGAAATGCTCTATGGTATGCAGTGTTGTCTGTATTTTTACATACTGTGTATATGGGCATGTGTGCATGTGTTCGTGTGTGTGTTTATATCCCACATGTCTATAAGCACTCACTGTGTTTTAAAATGAGATATTAAACACTATAGCGTAAAACAGACTTTGTGTTGGATGATGTGTGATTAACTAAGTTGTCAGAATCCAATTAAAGCAGGTTTGTTTGGCTCTGATATTTAGGTAGAGTGTGCACATGAAACACATCTTAGACTTCCAGCATTTTCAAATTACAGTTGATTTACTAGTATTTAGTTCTAAATAAGTTGAAGAGCCTATGGATATTTATTTTAAAATATTGATCTTTCTTACATTTCAAATGCTTAAATCTGTATTGAGAGGAAAAATATTTATTTGATTATTGAATGGATAAATCCATTCTTTATTCAGAAGAAAATTTGTAGCATTTGATCCTCTTAAGATTATCAGAAACAAATTCTAGGGGTTAGACTGAATAGTGTTACTAGATAATACACAACTTTGTTGGGAATCATAGACTACATAATTTTAAGTTAAATCAAAATGTACAACCTTTTTTCATATTTCCAAATCTGATCATGAGGAACATACTTTTTGAGTTCCAGTGTTGAGATTTCTGATTCTGTGTATGATGCATAGATTATATGAATAGAATCAAATTACCTAACCTCTCTGATATCCAGGATCTTTACTTAAGTATTGGAAGTGAAAAAGCAATGCCTTTGTTGTATATGCACATCAGAGTATTAATGTTTTCAAAGCATTGTCTTGAATTATCTTCTTAATTAAAATATAGCTATAGTTTTGAAATAACATCTTAGATAACAATGCTTCTGTCTTCCCAGATAATGATTATACATTGGTTTTCCAATATCGTGTTTTAAAATATTTTATTTACGGTACTGGAGAGATGATTCAGCAATTAAGAGCACTGGCTGTTTTTGCAGATGATACATATTCAAATACCAGCACCCACATGGTGGTTAACAACAGTCTGTAACTTCAGTCCCAGGGTATCTAATACCCATTCTAGCCTTCATGGGCATTGAACAATATAGACGCACTTACATAAATGCAGTCAATATACTCAAATGTATAAAATTAATGGATATTTAAAATTTTTTGCTTGACTGACATGGATTTCACAGAAATCCTCATGCTCAGATTAAAGGTGTGTGCCACCATGCCCAACTATGCCAATGTTTTCTAACTCTCTTCTTTTAAGCAGAAAGAGGAGTTTATGATATTATAAGATAACACAGGCTAGTAAATAAAAATGCAAGGAATGGACTATTAGAGTTGTTGACCAGGGAGATCCCATAGGCCCTCAAACAGTAATGGCAATAACATAATACTTGGATTTCCTCCATAGTTTGACGGTAATATCCTTTAGGTAAAGACACTACATAACTGTTTTACAGAAAAAGCACAGAGAAAGTAATCTAGTACTGACCTAGCAGCTTCATTTCTAATGTTTACATTTAACAGTACTGGAAGATGCTGTGTATGCTTCCACAAGAGACAAAGATAATCATCACTCTTGCCCAGTTGTGGTTCCTACACTCACAAATGGCCTGACAAGAGATGCCCACTGGCACAATTATGGCAGAAATGTTATCAGAATGACCAACTCTGTGGTTGGATTTAAGGCCAGTTTCACAAAATGAAGCCCATAACTTGCATTTCATCAGGAACAAGAACTTGTGGCTAGAATACTTACACACTATACAGGAGATCTTACTACTATTAATCTGCTAAATGGATACCTTATTAAACTGACTCTTGATGTCTTATTGTTAGAGCCATGGATTAATGAACCTCACAGTTCTCATCAGTTAAGTTTCTTCCTGAAGCAGATGCTGATCACACAGAAACAAATTGTCAACATCTAGAAAATAAGAGATTGGAGATTGATAGGCTCACCAATTTCTGTCCTAGTTTGTCTCTCCATTGTTGTGACAAAACACTCTGACCACAACGAACTTGGGGAGGTAGGAGCTGGAGCACAGGCCATGGAGGAGCTCTGCTTACTGGCTTGTTTCCCTGGCCCTTGCTCAGCTTGCTCTCTTATCCAACACAGGCCCACCTACCCAGGGGTGGCACCACCCACAGTGGGCTGGGCCCTCCCACATCACTCAACAATCAAGTAAATACCCCACAGACATGGCCACAGGCCAGTCCAATGGAGGAAATTTCCCAACTGAGGCTCCCTCAACCCAGGTGTGTCAAGTTCGCACCAAAGCTATCCAGCACAGGCCTAAACAGGACACCAATATGACACCCTCTCCTCCCAAGGCTCAGGGATAATTTGGAACAGGGGGCAGAAAGATGTTA
The DNA here is from genome assembly GCF_000622305.1 of Nannospalax galili. Taxonomy (NCBI): domain Eukaryota; kingdom Metazoa; phylum Chordata; class Mammalia; order Rodentia; family Spalacidae; genus Nannospalax; species Nannospalax galili. Next base: position 3,009,210 of record NW_008348795.1, read on the forward strand.
AGATCCAAAGGTACAAGATGAATTAAGGAAACCAGGCTTTCCAGACACAATAGGGAAATTAAACATGTGAACCAACAGAACTTGTAACAGCAGATACAAGACCTACACATGCCCAAGCCAGGAAAAAAAAAAAAAAAAAAAAAAAAAAAACACCATAGAGGGGTGAGGTGGGCAAGAAGCCCCAATCCTAGCTGAATAACTATTGGTAATTAGTACCTGTTATGAAAGGGGTACTCAGTTTTCTTTAAGTTTGTGATGCAGGGTAGGTTGATCGACATCCAAGAGCATTTGAGAAACATAAATTAGACTTAATAGGCATCAAAAAATAATGGGAATATGAAGTGATGGTAACAGGGTAGTGGGAGTAGATCTGAGAGACTATAGAGAGAGTTGTCAGTATGATTAAAATGAATTTCATAAAATTCTTAAAAAATCTATGATAAAAATATGACATAAATCCAGGCATGGTGGCACACGCCTTTAATCCCAGAACTTGGGAGTCAGAGGCAGGCAGATCTTTGTGAGTTCGAGGCAGCCTGGTCTACATAGTGAGTTCCAGGATATCTGGGGCTACAAAGAGACCCTGTCTCAAAAAGACAAAAAAAAAATTACATAAAAAGTGGTATTAACTTTTCATCACTACCCGTTCAGCCACAGTGCCAGACAGGAGAAACCTTCCTTTGAGTTGTTGGCTAGGGTGGTCCAAAAGACTCTCAAAATTACATAGGCTATTGCTACAGCCCTTATTTATCTCCCAGAACTCAAAAGTAAGATGCTACTGCTGAAAACAAGACATACTTCTGACACAGGACTTGGCACAATGGAGGAACTGACCTGGAACTACTTCCCCTGAAGGCTAGCTATCATAGCTTTGGAAAGCACTACGCAAGGTGCTAAGGGAAAATATTAATTGATGGTCAAACACCAGTTTCAAGATCAAATAACCACATTAATGACCTGAGCAACATACAACATTGGTGTAGTAGTGCAGTTTCATCTTGGGAACAATCAGCAGCTGCCTAAGTGGACTAAGAGCCAACTCAATGGGAAGAAATTCATGTGTGGTACTGTAAACATACTAAATACACATGGCTGGAGGGGTCACAGATCTTAGAGAAAACACCAAAACTGTGACATCCCTAGACTAATGAAACTTCTTACTATGTGCAAAATATGTATCCTTATATTTACAGACAAAATCCTAGTCACCACTCATCAAAGAAGCTTCTTTTGCATCAGCTGACATGGGTCCTGCACTCCACATCTCCCTACACCCACCCCCTAATACCACCTGACTCCTGCCATCTTTCCTCTCCTGACTTCCCTCCCTCCCCAACACCATGGTCCCTTGCATGTTCCTCCCTCCTCTCCTCTCTTCCTGTCACTCCCAATTTTTCCACCTCTCTCAGGTAACATCTGTTCCCCATTACAGCCTTTAAGGTTGTTTCTTTTCCTTTACCTCCTTGTATCCTTTCAATATTCCTGGCTCTGGTGTTACATCAGAATTTATATACTCACATATAAAAGACTGGTATTACAATCCACAAATGAGGGAGAGCATAGGTCACTTGGTTTTCTGCATTTGTGTTACTTCATTTAGTATAACACCTTTAGCTCCAACCATTTACCTGCAAATTTCATGATTTCATCTTTTGTTACTGCTGAGTAGAACTCTACTGAATAGATGTACCACATTTTCATTAACCACTTGTCAGTTGAGGGACATTTAGGTTGTTTCCATTTCTTAGCTATTGAGAGGACAGCAGCAACAAAGATGAATGTACAGGTATCGCTACAATATGATGGGTTTTTTGGGTATATGCCACGGAATCGTATCAATAGATCATGTGGAAGGTTACTGCTTTCTATAGTGGTCACACCAGCTTGCATTCCCACAGCAGTGAATGAGCATTCTCTTTCTCCACATCCTCTCCAGCATTTGGTGTCTTTTTTCTCTTGATCTTTGCCAATCTGACTGGGGTGAGATGGAATCTTAAAGTGGTTTTTATCTGCATTTCTCTAATAACTAAGGATTTTGAGCACTTTTTAAGGTGCTTCTTAGCCACTTTTATTTCTTCACTTGTGAACTCTCTATTTAGGCCTATCACCCATGTATTTATTGGGTCTTTTTTCTTCTTATTTCTTTCTTTTTTTGAGGTCTTTGTATATTTTGGATATTAATCCTCTTTTGGATGTGTAGCTAGTGAAGATTTTCTCCTACTCAGTAGATTTTCTCTTCCCTTCCTCTGTTGTTTCTTTTGCTGTACAGAATCTTTATAATTTAATGAGCTCCCACTTACTGATTGTTGACCTTAATGCCTGAGCAACTGGTGCCTGATTGAGAAAGTCCTTTCCTAAGCCAATATCTTGTAGGCTTTCTTTGCCTATGTTTTCTTTTAGTAGTTTCCAAGTTTCAGGTTTTATATTGAGGTCTTTAATCCATTTGGAGTTGATGTTTGTGTAGGGAGAAAAAGAGGGTTCATGTTTCATTCTTCTGCAGGTGGAGATACAGTTTTTCCATCACCATGTCTTGAAGATGCTGTTTTTTCTCCACTCTGTGTTCTTAGCCCCTTTGTCAAATATCAGGTGGCTGAAATTATATGAACTCATGCTTGGGTAGTCTATTGTGTTCCATTGATCTATGTGTTTATTTTCATTCCATTATCGTGTTGTTTCCATGACTATAGCTCTGAAATGTAGTCTGAGATCTGGTATGGTGATCTCCCCAACATTGTTCATTTGCCCAAGATTGTTTTCACTATCTGGAGTCTTTTGTGATTCCATATGCATTTTAGGATAATTTTGTAAAGCTCTGTGAAGAATGTTGTATTTTGATTGGGATTGTATTGAACCTATAAATTGCTTTTGTTAAGATGGTCATTTGTACAATATTAATTCCATCAATCCATGAGCATGGTAAATATTTCCATCTCCTAATGTCTTCCTCTATTTCTTTCTTTAAAGTTTTGAAGTTTTGATTGTAGAAATCTTTAATGTCTTTGGTTAGACTTCTTTCTAAATGCTTGTGTCGGGGGGGAGCTATTGATAATAGAAGGGTTTCCTCTAATGCTTTTTCTGATTGCTTGTTATTGGTATATTGAAAGGCTACTGATTTTTGTAAGTTGATTTTGTATCCTGACACTTTACTGAAAGTATTAATAATTCTAACAGTTTTTTTAGTGGAATATTTTGGATCTCCTGCATATCATCTGCAGATAGGGATAATTCGACCTGTTCTTTTCCAATTAGTACTCCTTTAATTTCCTTCTCTTTTCTTATTCCTCTAGCAAGAGTTTCAAGCACTATATGAAAAAGGAGTAGAGATAGTGGACAGCCCTGTCTGGTTCCTGATTTTAATGGCATTGCTTCTAGTTTTTCTCCATTTAGGATGAAGTTGGCTATAGGTTTGTTGAATACAGCTTTAATTATGTTGAGGTATGCTTCCTCCAGGCCAGAACCTTCTAGGACATTAAACATAAATGCATGTTAGATTTTGTCAAATGCCCTTTCTGTATTTATTGAGATGACCATGTGGTTTTTATCTTTGACTTCATTCATATGTTTTATTACATTTTTTGATTTACATATGTTGAACCATCCCTGAATCTTTGGAATAACGCTAACTTGATCGTGGTGTATGATCTTTATGATGTGTGTCTGCATGTGGTTTTGGAAGTATTTTTTGAGTATCTTTGCATCTATATTCATTAAGGATATGGGTCTATATTTTCGTTGTTGTTGTAGTATCATTACCTGGTTTGGGTACTAGAGTGATACTGGCTTCACAGAAGGAATTTGGGAGTTCGCCTTCTGTTTCTATTTTTTTGAATAATTTAAGTAGCATTGCTTAGTAGATTTACTTTGAATGTCTGGAAGAATTTTGCTGTGAATCCTTCTGGCCCTGGGCTTTTTTAAGTCAGAGGTTTTGTATTACTGTTTCAACTTCTACATTTATTATGGGTCTGTTTAGGCTGTTGAGCTCCTCTTGGTTTAACTTTGGTGTTGAGCATGATTTTAGAAATTCTTCTTTTTGGTTTTCAAATTTAATGGACTACAGATTTTTAAGATATTCCCTTATGATGTTTTGAATTGTTTGGTGTCTCTTGTGATGTTTCCCCTTTGTCTCTGATTTTGTTGATTTGGGTTTTCTCTTTCTTTCTTTTGGTTAACTGGGATAAGGTTCTATCTATTTTGTTTAACCTTTCAAAAAACCAGTTCTTAGATTCATTGATTTTTTGCATGTTGTTTTGTTTCTATTTCATTAATTTCTGCTCTGAATTTTTTTATTTCTTCCTGTCTACTAGTTTTAGGCTTGGTTTGTTCTGGCCTTTCCAGAGTCTTCAATTGTAGTGTCAGGCGTTTACATGTGCCCTTTCTGATTTTTTAATGTAGGCACTAAGAGCTATAGACTTCCTTCTTAGGACTGCTTTTAGGGTGTCCCAAAGATTTCCTTGTGTTGTGTTCTTGTTTTCATTCTGCTCCAGGAATACTTTCATTTCTTTCTTAATTTCTTCTTTGACCCATTCATGATTCAGGAGTATGTTGTTTAATATTCCTGAGTTCATGTATTTACTAGAGCTTCTTCGGCTGTTGATCATAAGCTTTATTGCACTGTGGTCTCATAGAAGACATGGGGTTATTTCAATTTTTTTGTATTTGTTTTGTGCCCCAGAATGTGGTGAATTTTAGAATAACTTTCAAGAGCTGCTGAGTAGAAAGTATATTCTTTGGTGGTTGTTGGAATATTCTGTATGTATCTTAGGTCCATTTCATATAATATGTCATTTAATTCAGATGTCTCTCTGTTTATTCTTTGTTCAGTTGACCTGTCTATTGTAGATATTAGGGTATTAAAGTCACTTACTACTACTGAGTTGGTGTTAATCTCTGTTTTATTGTCCTGGACTACAGATTTTATGAAATTGGGTGCTCCAGGTTTTGTTGTTCTTGATTGCAATATTTTCTTGCTTAGTTGTTCCTTTGATTAGAATGAAGTAACCCTCTTTATATCTTCTGATAATATTTAATTTGGAGTCCATTTTGTCAGAATTTAAAATTATGGTGAATGCATGCTTCTTAGAGCCACTTGCTTGGAATAATTTTTTCATCCTTCCACCTTATGATAGTGTCTATCCCTGAAGTTGAGATGAATTTCTTGAAGACAACCAAAAGATGGATTTTCTTTGTTGATGCTTTGCACCAACCTGTGTCTTTTGACAGGAGAGTTGAGGCCATTGATGTTAGGTGTTATTATTGAATGGCGTGTATACTGTCATTTTAATTTCTTCATGTTTCTGGCCCTATTTTGTGTTTCAGTTGTTATACCTTTATTTTCTTTCTGTAGCCTCTTGGGAATACTCATTCCTTTCTTGAGTCCTTTGGATTGCTTCAAGTATTCTCTGTAGTGTTGGTTTGGAAGACATGAATTCTTTCAGCGTATTTGTGTCATGGAAAATTTTCTGTTCCCCTTCAACCTATAGTTTTTCTGGATTAAGTATTCAGTGTTGACATTTATGGTTGTTTGGAACTAGTAATACTTTGTTCCAGGCTTTTCTGACTTTCATAGCTTGCATTGAAAGTCAACTGTAATTCTTTTGAGTTTTCCTTTATACGTAACTTGATTTTCTCTATCAGCATTCAGTAGACTCTCTTTATTCTGTACATTTAATGGATTTACTATGATATGCAATGGGGACTTTCTGTTCGGATCATGTCTTAATAGTGTTCTCTGTGCTTCTTGAATCTCTATCAGTATAACTTTCCTTCAATAACCCTATTGAAAATCTGTTTAATGCCATTGGTTTGAGTTTCTTCTCTATCCTGTATGCTTGTAATACATAGATATGATCATTTCATGTTGTCCCATATTTGCTGGGTATTGTATTCCTGTGTTATTTTGAATTTTGCATAGTCTTTGTTTAAGGAGTCCAGATCTTCAACTTTATCATCCAGTCTTGATATCTGTTTTCCATTTTATTCATTCTGCTTGTGAGACTTTCTCCTGTCGTTTCTACATCTGTTGTTGAGTATTTAGTCCTTTGTTCATTTCCATTTGAGCTTTCTTCACTATTTCTATCTCTTTAGTCAATTTTCTTTTCTAATTATGAATTGCTTTTATATTTCATAAAGCACATATTTGTATGTTCTTGAGCTTCTGTCAAAATTTGTTCCTTTCTTCTTTGAGTTCTTTGTGTTTTCTTGAAGTTTTTTGAACATGTTTTGATTGTTCTTTTAAATTCTGCATCCTGAGGTTCTTGAGGGTAGTTCTCAATACTGTACATTTCTTTTGGAGTCTTGGGTTTTGTTGGGGACATAGTTTCCTGATTTTTCAAATTGTATTTTTTATTGCTCTCTGGGCATATGGATGTTCTTTGTTGGTTATGTGTTCAACAGGAACTTCTGCTCTGGTTTTGCTTAATTTAGTTTTGGTTCTGTTAACATTGTTTTGGTTATTTAGTTACTTTTTGTTTAAGTATGGAAGACAAATTGATGGGTATTTCAAGTTGTTGCTCAGTAGTAATAGACTGGTCAGAGTCCTGACTGAGCAGGTCCTTCTGCCTGATTGGGTCGCTGAAAAGCAGTGAGCTTGAATTGACTTACCAGAGTCCTGGCTGAGCAAGTCTGTCTGTCTGATCTGGAGGCTGGGAATTTGGTAATGAGGGGACACCCTGGGTGAGGACTTAGGGATCTATGGTAGGGTGTTTGGTTAAACTGGTTTGGGAAACAAGTCCTAGGACATGATGTAAAGGAATTGGAGCCTACCTGTGAGAGAGGCCGGCAGAGAATGGGGTGGGGTGGATGAATTTACTTATGATTTTTATTTTATGTGTATGAGTATATTGCTTGCATGTGTGTAAGTACACCTTTGTCATGCAATGTTGGTGGAGGTTAGATTCTGCTGGAACTGGAGTTACAGACTGCTGTTAGTCACCATGTAAGTGTTGGGAGCTGAATCCTTGTCCTTTGCAAGAGCAGCCAGTGCTCTTAATCATTGAGCCATCTCTCCAACTTCAATATGTTAAATTATGTAAAATTAAAACAATGTAAACCATGACATAATCTATTTCAGCAAATATTAACGTTTTAATCTTCAAAATAATTCTTTATACAAGAAAAATTTCAAATGTCTTTACTAAGTCTTTATTCTTTACATGTATTATACCCATGGAAAGAAGTTTAAGCATTTAAACCAAACCTAGGAGAAAGCATTTTAAAATCAATCAGTTCTTCTTTATTTTCTTTTTAGTGTCTTTCATTTGGTAATTGTGCCATAGGGTTTAAATACCAGGAGTTTAAATCTAAATATCAAGTACTGACAGCTTATTGTTTCTCTTTTTTAATTTTTATTTGATTTTTTTGTGAATTTTATACAATGTATTTTGATGATAATTAGACTCCATCCCCTATATCCCCCCAAACTTTTTTAATATCCTCTACTCTATTTCTTTTACTCTAATGTTTATTAAGGACTATTGAGTTAGATTTGTGTCCCAAAAAGCCCTTTGGTATAGTTTTATCCACTGTAGCCTGGTCTGTCTACTCAGAGTCATTCACTTAAAGAAACCTGATTCTCCCCCTCTCAGCAGCTATGGATTGCCAATACTTCCTCACCTAGAATTTATAATATTTTAACCACCATATTATTTCAGCTTTATAGCCTGAGGATTTTTTCATGTAAGATTCTCACATAATTCTTATTTCTAGCCTTATACCTGTTTCAATTAGACTC
>NW_008348795.1:3017136-3017566 GCF_000622305.1 Nannospalax galili
AATAACTTTGATATCCTCACATTTAATAATGTTGACTTAATCTGTAAATTCTTAATCTAAATACCCTCTGAAAAAGTCTTATGTAAACCTACTTCTGTAGCACTTACTATTATGAAAACACAAACACACACACACACATATTAAAATAGTTTAATTTTCCTTTGAAAAAGTCTTGTGTAAACCTACTTCTGTAACATTAATATGCACACACACATAACACACACACATAAAAATAGTTTAACTTTTCAGTTTTCTTATAAAAAGGTGGCAATGCCTCTATTGGACACTAAAAGTAAAATGATCAGTGGTACAAACAGATTTCCTTTTAGGAAATTGTTGGCCAGTGATGACCCAAGCACACCCATCATTACCGGCTATTGCCAATGCATATCGATATTCTCCATAACATTATTATTATTATTATTATTAT
>NW_008348795.1:3017677-3028923 GCF_000622305.1 Nannospalax galili
ACACCACCTGTTTGAATCATTTGAACATAGAGAATTAAAGCTGGTGCTGACCTGAAAATACATTACTAACGGCTAGCTTTCCCAGTACTGGAAAGAGCTACTTATACTACCAAAGGGGGGAAAAGGTAATCATCAGTCTTACTCAATATGAGCCCTGCTAGCCCTGCAATAATGAATGTCCTGGCAATGCAGGGCAAATGGTGCAATAATAGCAGAAATATCATGGAAGTGAACAACCGCATTCTGATTGGTTTTATACACATGCAATGAAATGAAACTCATAACTACTAACATTATTGGGGCTGATAACTAGTGGGTAGACACAGTACAGGCCCTGGAGGAGAGCCACCCGCCATCATTCAGCTAAACGAGTAAAGTATTAAACAAATTCCTATACTCACTGATTTCACCAAAGAAGGTTTTTATATTTATTTTATTTTGTTTTATTTTATTTTGCAGTAGATGAGTTGAAACATAGACTGACAGCAAGTTAAAATGCAGAGAATGAGAGACAGTGGAGTGTTCAGCCATAAATAGAAAATATATATCACTTTTTCTCCCATGTTTAAGGTATCATTGTAGAAGAGGGTTGAAAAATTGTTAAGAGTCAGAGATGATGATGACCACCGGGAAAAAGTGTTCCAGACATCTGAGAAATTACTCACATGAACTCAGAGCAATGGTAACAGCATGCACAATTCCCACGCAAGCTCAAACCAGAAAAAAAAGTCCCACCATGGAAGTGGGAAGTGAAGAAAAGATGTGGGCAAGAAACAGCACTTAGTGTATAGTCTCTCTGTCTGTCTTTGTGTCTGTCTCTCTCTCTCTCTCTCATTCTCTTCCTCTCTCCCTTTCTCCTTCCTTTCCTCTGTCCCTTCCTCTGTATCTATATTGCATTAAATTGGTCAGGGATCCTATAGATGGAGGGAGGGATCTAAATGCAATAAAATATATAGCATGACATTTGTAAAATATCAATCACAGAAATCACAAAGCCTTCGGGGAGGGGTTGAAAGGGGTAGTGAGAGTTGGTGTGATGCAAAGACATTGTGTACATATATGCAATTCTCAAAGTATAAATATTTTTAAATCATGAAAATAATATATTGTATGAAATTCTGTAGGAAGTAAAATTTTAGGAAGGAAAAAAAAATCACTAATTGAGTCCCAGGTCTAAGAAAAAAAGGGGGATAAACTATATTTCTACTAGGTAAAGATGGCCATAGAATATCCTACTCTAGTAGACTGAGAAGTAATTACACTGGGTTGTACTCAAATGCCAGTAAGGTGTCTTAATGTTTGAGCATCCCTATTATAATCTGATACTTTTCAAAAAATAGTTATTGGACCTTTTAGTGATAGGTTAAATAATGTATTTGATAGTGTAAATAGTATATTCTAGGAATATGTGTAATTGATACCATAATTACAAATATTACATGTATTTATATAGGTATACTTTATACCATAATTTGTATTTAATTGGTAGTGTCAGTATCACAATAGCAGGGTAACCAGTTTCACAAGATGTACTAAGCTCAATATTCATTCTCGACTGATGTCCTTGCCCCCTTTTCACAAGCTAGTAAGCAACTTGAAACTTGAATAAGCACCTTAAAAAGAAATGAAAGCCCATCTTTTCACTGAGTCATTTCTTTATTTTTGTTTGTTGCTTGGTTTTTTGAGTTCGTGGTATATTCTAGATAATACTGATCCTTTGGATTTGTAACAGGTGAAGACATTATCCAACTCAGTGGGTTCTTCCACACTTCCTTGGTTGTTAAATATGGGCCCTTCTACTTAGAAACAAGCATACCATATACCAGTAATCAAAGAGGCTCCTTTTTACAATAGACAGAGGCTATTACAGAATTCCACAACTAGTCACAAACAGAGAATATATGTCTGAGAGACACTCATCCCTATGTGACACATCTATAATGAAACCTTTACACCAAGGACCATGGAATGTAGTGGAATGCAAGCAGAGAGAAAATTAATGCATTTCTCAACTCTCAACAGCAGAGTTTCCTCCTGCAACAGAGTGTGATGCACACAGAAGGCCAATACTGGCTAAGTCTTAGAGAATAAGAGACTGTAGAGTCCCATATCCCTCAATAGGACTCCTGTACTAAAACTCACCCACACAGCTCAGGAACCATTGCAGAAGAGGCATTGGAAAGATTGTAAGAGACATGATTGGTTCATGAACATAAGACCTAGGCTGACTCAATCAGACAAAAACCCAGCATATAACAGAGGAAATGGGAAGCAAGCCCCAACAATAGCCAAGGAACTACTGGAAAATGATTACTGTGGGTTGAGGGAGAGTAGATTGTCTTTAAGGTCTACCCTAGATAGACTGACTAGACCCCAGTGGATGAATTTGCACCAAGGGGCATCTAGATACAAATGCTTGACCAGAAAGTATTTAACATATATGAGTGTGATGCACACAGAAGGCCACCTGAAATATGGTGGGTAGGGCTATGGGAAGTGGAGAGGGAGGAAGTGGTCTAAATATGATTAAGGTGGATTATATGAAGTGCATGAAACTCAATTTGAAAGGTTGGAGGGGTATAAAACAACCTCTTAGAACTGAAAAGAAATAAAATGGTCTGTCTTCAGACTAAATCTTAGAATTGAATTGAAACATTTAAAAAATAAATTGAATGGAACATTTTAAAATTGACCATTTTAGAAAAGCTTCTTTTATCCCAAAGTAAGCAATCTTAATCTGTAATCATCCATAATCATTTATTTAGGAATCATAGTGTTTCCAAAGCTGTCAGTAATAATCAGGGCCCTGAAAATGAAAATCACACTGAGATATCATCTCACACCAGTTAAAATAGCCACTACCAAAAACTTGTAGCTAGCAAATGCTGAAAAATATGTGGAGCGTGGAAATATCTTCTGGAACACTAAGTCCACTTGCTTGTATAAAAAGCTCACTAGGCCTTGGGCTCCTCTGGTAACCCAAATACATAGGTTTAATTCCTCACCATATCGTGTGTGTGTGTGTGTGTGTGTGTGTGTGTGTTGTGAAAATAATCAAATGATCAAGTTTTGCAGGCATCAGATATTTCTCATAATAAAACTTTCCATTTATGTTGTAAACAACAGGTGGTGTTGGATTGTTAACATCTGTGATTGTGTGTGATGTTTTCAGTCAGTAGGGTTCAAGAGGGACTTAATTCTCTGTAAGACAAGTTTCTCTTAATGTTCCAGGAGAAATCTAAAGGGTCAGGTTCTCTATACAGTCCACGTCGCACTCTCATTCCAAATAGATGCCATGAATCAAGCTGTCTGTCCAGGAATTGTCGTAATGTGCCGTTGTACTGCTACAGTGGAGAAAAGAGATCTCATACATATTTGTAGTTTGGAATTAAAAAAAAACACTATAGCATGTGTACAAAAGGTATGAAGTTTAAAAACTAAACCCATAAAACTAAACAAAACAAAAACCTAAATATAATAGATTCAACATATTATCTAGCAATATTATTTCTGAGACTATATATAAGGTATGTTGGAGAAACAGCTGCCCTCCCATATTCAGTGTAGCTGTCTTCACAGTTTCAAAGATAAAAAGTCATCTAAGTGTCCATTCATGTATTACAAAGGAAAATGTTACAAATTCACAATAGAATACTATTCAGTTATATTACAAATGTGAAATCTTATTACATGCAGCAATTCTCATAAGTCTAAAGAACATTATGCCAAGTGGTATATGCCAGATAGAGAAAGGTAAATGCTTCCTGACCTCACCTCACATATACATAAGAGTATTGCTGTTATAGATGTAAAGTTTAGAAAAGGCCTAATAGGCACCTAGAAGATGACAGGTAATGGAACAAGGAGATACTGGTCAACAGATTACAATGTAGTAGAAAAGTTATAATTATATAAAGGAAATAAATTCAGGCTTTCTATGACAGAGTGGGTATTTACTGCTAGTAATAATGGTTATCCTGTATTTTGAAACATTTGGAAAATGGGATTTTGAATTTTCTAACCACAAAATGATAAATGTCTCAAGTTACATGACAGATACTTTGATTGAAAATGTATAATGCACTTTTGAAATATGTACAATTATACGACAAATACAAATGTGTGTGTACGTGTGTGTACGTGTGTGTGTGTGTGTGTGTGTGTGTGTGTCTGCTAAACTGAGGCAGCTCTGGTGTCCTAGGCTACTATGGTAAGCAACTCATTTTTTAATCCATGCATCAGTGAAGCTGTTCATTTTCAAGCTGATAATAAAGGTTCAAGTCTTCAGCACTTGAGGCTACCATTTAGAGCTGATGCAAATCAGTGTGAAGTCACTGCACAATGAAGAATCGTTTCTTTTGAACAAAAATCTTAAGAAAAATGACACCTCATGGTGAAGCAAATATTATTTCTGGGTAGAAGCAATTCTATTAGCACCTGACCCATGAAGTGAATCTCATCCAGGATTCCAATCTCAATTCACGTTCTTTGGTTAGGTGACTTTGAGACTCAGCCTAAAAGCACAGGCGTGGTACACCCAAGGGGGTAGATTTGCTTAATAGGTCATTGGTTTCATTTTCAAATTCAGATTCAATGATGCACTCTGATAACTTTATTTAAACTTGACATTATTTTTTACTTTATGCTGTAAATAAACTTTTGGATTTTTTATTTTGCTGATAATGGCAATTCCAAATTGTGACACTACTCTTTAAAAATAAGCCAATTAGAAGATTGGCCAGCACTACCAAGACAAAGAACACTTTCTCAAGAGCAGAACATCTGAGTGACAAGTGTATTCATTTGCTACATACTATGAGAGCCTCTCCATGATCATTTGTAGCAAAAACATAATTAAGTACAATATAATACTCACAGGTCTACTGACTAAGCTTCTTGGGAATTTAAATAAATTAGCTATGATTAGGACTAATAAAATCTCTACTAGTACTAAGTTTAATTGTAAAAGTTGTTCAGACAAGACGTTCAATATCTGTATAAGGAATCTGAAGGTGATTAAACATATGTCTAGATATACCAAAGTCAGAGTTAAACTAAACTTCCCAAACTACATCATTGTACACTAACTTACAATTTCAGATATTTTCATCCACTGTTATAAATAAAATGTTACAGCAGCCAGGCATGATGGCCTAATCCCAGCACTCCCAAGGTAGAGGCAAGCAGATCTCTGTGAGATTGAGGACAGCCTGATCTGCATAGTGAATTCCAGGTCAGCTGGGGCTACAGGGAGACCCTGTCTCAAAAAGACCAGAAAAATAAAAGTTATACTCTTACACAATCATCACTGTCACTATAATTTGAAGAAACATAAAGTAGAAAAAAAAAACATCCATGCGGCAGGAGACAGAACACAATTTAATGAGCCAGACAAGCCCAAATGAAGAAATCAAGGGAGAAACATGCCCAAACACACATTCTCTAAAGTGGACTCTGTGCCCAGATGCACATGAGTATTGACCTGATCAGCTAGTGTAACACATCTAGACTTTGTGTAATTGTGACACTGAAGAAAAGAGACTTGCAAATAAAATAAGAGGAAAAAAATCAGCAACTGCTACTGTCCGCAGCCTCAAGGACCAAAATTAGTCCCCTGCCAATATAAACAATATTATTTGTATCAATTTTGCATAATCACTAATTGGGGCAAGGTGTTCAGGGAAAATACTCTTCTATTTAGTGCAAGTGGTTTACTATGAATGTCCATTACTACATAAGCAAAAAACACTTGCTCTAGTTTCTAACCATGTTTTAATAATTAATGAAGACCACCTTTAAATGCTTATACAAATAAGAAAAAAAAAGCAACAGTGTCAGTGCACAGTTAAGAACAATATTCATTTCAAGCCCATAATTGCTTTGGGCCCAAATGTAATAACACCATTTGTTAAACTAAGTTGGGCATGGTGGTTCATGCCTCCCAGCACTCAGGAGGCAGAGGCAGAGTGATGGTTGTGAGATGGAGGACAGCCTCAGATGATCTACATAGTGAGTTCAAGGTCAGTTGGGGCTACACAGTGAAACCCTGTCTCAAAACACACACACACACACACACACACACACACACATGCATGCACACACACGGGCACACACATGCACACACATAGACACACACACAGAGAAACATATATCCACAGTGAAACAAAAAGTAAATGGCAAGTATTTTTGGTTACTGCCTTACATTCAGATACAATTTAAAACCGTTTTAAATTAAAACTTTCCATTTGCTCTGTTGTACAGTAATAAGTTTAATGTTTTGTGGCAGATGCTTTTTGAAATTTTATTTTTGGTAAAATTCAATGTATAGATGGCTAGCAAAATATAAAATTAAAATACCCAAAATAAAAGAATTAAAGCAAAAATTAAGGCTATGAAAATGGATTCACAAAACACTAGGAAAAGATTAAAAATGAAAGTAAGCATGGCATAAAGATGAATAGATTTATAAACATTTGAATTACTAGTGTTTGAACTTCCTAGCAGGCAGTATAACCACATTTACAATGCTTACTGTCAGGAACTTGAAAACTCTCCAGGTTACACAGGAATTTTCTTCAGTATAAAATATACAATTATATCAATGGAAGCTTTTTATTATTATTTTTATTTTATGTGTATAAGTGTATTCCCTGCATGTGTGTAAGTGCACCCCTCTAATGCAATGCCCACTGACTTCAGAAGAAGGCACTGGATTCCCCTGGAACTGGAGTTACTGACGGTTGTTAACCGCCATGCTGGGAATCAAATCCGGATCCTCTGCAAGAGCAGCCAGTAGTATTCTTAACTGCTGAGTCATCTCTTCAGCCTTTCAAATATTTTATTTATTACTTTGTTTTATGTGTATGAGTGTATTTCTTGAATGTATGTAAGTGCACCCATGTTGTACAATGCCTGAGGAGATCTGGAGTTATGGAAGGTTGTCAGCTCCCATATGAGTGCTGGGACTGGAACCTGGGTCCTCTGAAAGAGCAGCCAGTGCTCTTAACCACTGAGCCATCTCTCCAGTCCCTGAAGGGAGTTTTTAGAGATGTGAAAGCTGGAATCATCCTCAATGATAGTAATGTCTCAAATTTACAGGTTTAATGTGGCCTAATTTGTAGCTTTCCATTATTAAGCCAAGGATCTGAATGAGGCTATTAGTTTTCCAGTGACTACGGAATATGCTGTTGGCTATAACCTTCTAGTCATCTGGTTTGATCTCGGGATACCACTTAAGGTATTGGATTTTTTTTCTTTTAATGTGTTTGCTTCAGGCAGATTTTTAAAGAACACTTTTCCATCTTGTTTATTCAAGAAAATTTGGAAAGGAAGTAACTTGAGATTTTAAAGTCTCTTTATGAAGTTGTATGGTATTTGAAATGAAGACGAATATACAAAAATAGAAATTGGATTGTCATATGTTTAATCGTTGAGGAGCGCTCTGAGAAAACTCTATTGGTAGTGTTTACCAGAAGGGGGTAAGGGTATTGTTGCCAAAACTAAGGATGTATAAAGAAGTCTTACAGAAATACACTAGGTTGCAAGTTAATTTAAAAATAAAATATTTGCAAAAGAATAGTTTGAATCATAATACCCTCCATGGGTGGGCATGCTGCTCCCAGAATAAAATAGTCTAGTAAATGAAAATCTCAGTGTAAGGCACAGGATATCTCCCTACCGACTATCTCCCTACCCAATTATTTAGAACCACACTGGCACCTAAAACAACAAAGCTATTGCACTTTCTTGCCCACCATAATGAAGGGAAAGATCCTATTGCTGAAAAAAAATTCAGTTTGGGGGCTGGAGAGATGGCTTAGGGGTTAAAAACACTGACTGCTCTTGCAGAGGACCCAGGTTCAATTCCCAACACAAACAGTAATGAACAGCCATCTGTAACTCCAGTGCCAGTGGAATCTGACATCTTCTGACCTACAAAGGCATTGCATGACACAGTGCACTTACATATATGCAGGTAATAGACTTATACACATAAAATAAAAGTAATAAATAAAAGATTAAAAAATAAAAAAGAACATTCATTTTAGATGTAAGATTTAAGGAAATCAGCCTGGTGTGACCAGCAAACACTCCATCTGATGACTACTTTACATAGTGCTGGAAGGGCCTATGCAGACTACTATAAAGAAAAAGCATCAGTGGACTTATCGAGCACTGGATCCTGCATGCTAAAATACAGGCCAGACTGTCAAGACCTGTCCACAAGTGCAATAATGGCATATCATTATGCTTTTAGTCAATCACTACCTTATTGGATTTGAGACTTTTTCCCCAGGAGAGATTTAATACTTTATACTGGAAACCTGGGCATAAGCTCATGAGTGGGTATATACATATACATACTGGTGTAGCTTTGCTGCATAGCCATGCTGTCATACTGCCTTCTAAATATTTATGTTTATATTCATAGATAAGTGTTGCTCATAATTTTGATCAGAGAAGGATCTTGTTGCAGTGAGTAACAGTATAGACTCATAACTGGTCAAAGTGCCAAGTTTAAGCAACCAGGAGTACTCTGTTCTGGATGAATCATGCACATCAGTCTCCCCCATTCCCTGCTCAGAGAACAACACAGGAGAGTACAGAAAGAATTTAAGAGAAGTTGGATGAAGAGGAGAACTGTGAAATGAAACCTTCTAGATGTGACATGGCTGTCACACACATTAAGCCACATCAGTTCTGATTACCTATACAAGAACTGCACAAGATCAAGCCAGTCAAAATTATAGCCTGGCTATGGGAGGGATGCTGAAGGACCTTCCCTTGGAAAGGGAGCTATTGATAGTTGACGGCTGCTAAGGAATAGAGTCATCTGCCAGTTCGAACAGAGAAATTAACAAGTCTCTCATGTTATGACCCAGTGGTCATATGTATTGCACTGATTGGACTTGGGATTATTAATACCAAAATAAGAAGGACATGAAATTAGGAGGGAGATGTGGTGAGCGATGGATAGATATGATCAAACTGTATTATACAAATGTATGAAATTTTCAAAGAATAAAAATGTTGGGAAATAGGATGACCATATACTAAAGGTCATTTGAAGCATAGATGGGCTAGTGAAAACCTAAGACTAAGAGAACAGAAGGAACAAGAAAGAATGTAGAGTACATAAACAAGAGTGTAGAATGCCAATTCATGAAGACACTTGCCAAATGTCCATAGTATAAAACGTAGAATGTTAAGCTGTGGGTCATCACACCAGATAAGGTCAAGTAACTGAATGTAAAGGTTAATGATATTAGTAATTGGGGCTGGAGAGATGGCTCAGCAGTTAAGAACTGGCTGTTCTTGCAGAGGCTCCAGGTTTGATGACTAGCACCCATGTGACAGCTAACAACCAACTTAACTCTAGTTCCAGGA
This sequence comes from Nannospalax galili, assembly GCF_000622305.1. Taxonomy (NCBI): domain Eukaryota; kingdom Metazoa; phylum Chordata; class Mammalia; order Rodentia; family Spalacidae; genus Nannospalax; species Nannospalax galili. Next base: position 3,027,065 of record NW_008348795.1, read on the forward strand.
GAATCAGACACTGTTTTCTGATCTCCATGGGCATTGCACAATAGACACGCATGTGCCTATATACATACAGGCAATGCACTCATACATTTAAAAAATAAAAATGATTGTTTTATTCTATTTTTATGAGTCAGTGTTCCTAGCACTTGAGCCATGTCTCCTGTACTCCCCTCCAGAATCAAACTAATTTAAAAAATTAAATAAAATAATAAAATAATATTAGCTACATATAGCAACCAAAATACAATTCAAAATCAAATACATAATGAGTCTGAGGTGTTTTTGACAGTGCTTGCTTGTGTTGTGGTGTACACCTTTAGTGCTGCATTGCTTCTGAATACACGCTATGTGGATTTTGCTCTGTGCATGCTGTCATACCATCCTATGCCAACCAGCATTTTCTAAACACCTAGACTCCTTTTGACACAGCTATGTCTTTTAATTTTTGTGCATATTATATGCTTAGTCATTTTTAGACCTCCTCCACCACCTGCAACTCTGTTGCCCCCTGCCAGATTTTGTGAATTTCTGTCATATATATTAAAGACTTTTATGTCAAGTTTGTGTACCCATATGCCTCTTGGTGCAAGTTCATCTCCTGGAGTCTACACAGCCTATCTAGAGTCAGTTGCTGGCCACATTTACATTGCCACACAGGAACTACCTCCCACTGAAAGGGCTTTAAATCTAATTTGATAGCTATTGAATGCCCCCAGATCAAAGTGTCACTACACACTACTACAATCTGTTGTGCTGGTCATTGTTGTTCTTGTTAGGCTTTAAAAATGGGTTTGGACCATTGATTGACTTTCTCCCTTAAGAGCTTGCAAAGTATGGTCTAGAACTATGAAAGCTAGTCTTCAGGGAGAAGGCTTCCATGTCAGTTCCAGCTCTATTCTTCCAAGTCCTGTGTCCAAAGTATGTCCTGTCTTTAGCAATATGGTCTTATCTTCAAGTTCCAGGAAATAATCAAGGTCTGTGGCAATAGCCTCTGTTATTTTGGGAGTCTCTTGGACTACCCTGATCAACAAATCTGAGGACAGTTTCTCTTGTCTGACACCATATTTCTTATTATACAGCCTTCAGGTACACACATGCATTCATGTTCAGAGAGTATGTGTATTTTTCAGTAGGTTATTTCACACAACCTAGGCTTTATTTATTTCTCCTCTGTCTTTCCCTGTTAAACTCCTTCCTCATGGCAATATTCATTGTATGTCCTTCCCTCCTCCCATCCCAGTTTAATACTCCCCTTTCCTCCATTTCCCTCTTGGTAACATCTTTTTCATACTCTCCCCCTCACTCTATCTCTTTCTTTCCCTTTACATTCATGGTTCCTTTCCATTTTCTTTGATCCTGGGATCATATCAGGATATATATTCACTTATAGCTGAGAAATGGAAACAACCTAAATCCTCAACTATTGAATGGATAATGAAAATGTGCTACATTTACACAATCAAATTCTACTCAGGGCTAAAGAAAGATGAAACCATGAAATTTGCATGTAAGTGGGATAATGAAAATGTGCTACATTTACACAATTGAATTCTACTCAGGGCTAAAGAAAGATGAAACCATGAAATTTTCATGTAAGTGGATGGAACTAGAAACTCTACTAAGTGAAGCAACACAGCCTCAGACAAACAAGGGACACTTGTTATCCCTCATTTGTGGCTTTTAGCACAATCATGTCTTGTGACTTGCTGTGGTTTAATGGACATTCAGATTTCTCTGCTTTTGGAAAGACATGATTTAATTATAGAAAATAAAGATATTTAATATTCTGTTAGTCTCAATTTCCTCATCTTTGGATTTTATCATCTCAGAACATTTTATTTTGAAACTTACTCTTCGGGTTG
>NW_008348795.1:3028973-3044277 GCF_000622305.1 Nannospalax galili
GTGTGTCATCATTCCCTTAATTAAAAAAGCAAACTAAACCTAGAGCCAATAGATCATCCTTCATCTGCCTTTTCATAATATGTATGTGCATAGACTTAATATATGTTTGTGTGTATATATACATATATATGTGTATATATATAGTGTATTACATATACAAAATCAAAACAGCCATCAGATCTGAAAATTGTTGAAGGTTTTCCATATCTTGCAATATCACATATCCAGTCAAGATATAATTATTTATGTAAAACTAAGCAAACTTGTTCATCACATAAATATTGTAGAGGGTTAATATACAGAATACTCAGATGAGATCAGACATGGTTAGCTTGGTATGACCACACATTATATCCAGAACATCCAAAGAACTGCAAAAGCAAAATATTCCAAAAACAAATGACAAATCAAAAGCAAATTTAGCATCTGAACAGAGTTTTGAAGGAAATAAATAAAAATGGCTAAGAAATAGCCATAAAGTGTTTGATATATTTAATAATCTGGGAAATACAAATTAACACTACTTTGAGATTTTATCTTACATTGGTAAGAATCATGAACATCAAGCAAACACCTGACAACAGATCTGGGTAAAGATGCAAGGAAAGGGGAACTTTCATTTACTGTTGGTGGCATTCTAATCTAGAGCAGCCACTATAGAAATCAATGTGGCGATTTCTTGAAAAGCTAAAAATAAATCTATCATCTGATTCAGTTATAGGACTCACTCCTTGGCATATGCCCAAAGGATTAAATATTGTGCTGCAGATATGGTCATGTTCTTGGTCATGTTCTTTCCTCTGTTTTCACAATAGCTAGGAAATGGAAGCGGCCTAAATTTCCTTCAGCTAATGAATGGAGCATTAAAATGTGGTGCATATATTCACAATGGAGGTCTATTAGCTATAAATAAGAATAAAATTATGAAATTCACAGGTAAATAACAGAACAGGATAATAGTATACTAATTGAGGTAAACCAGGCACAGGAAAGAAAACCACATTTTTTTTTTACTTCTAGAACCTTGCTTGAATATTTAGGAATAGCTGCAGAAACCAGCAAAGTGTAAAGGAACCATGGATTCCAGAAAGGGAGAGAGAAGACCTCTGTATATGGGAATGGTAGGAAATATTTGATATGAAGGGGAAAGGGAAAAATGGGAGTGGGGGGCATTTAACTGGGAGCAAAATTGGAGCACAATATTAGGGGAGAGGGTGGAAAGAGAGATCAATAATTCTAATTCTATTTTGGAAACCCTACGGGGAAACATATTGTTCTGTGAAATAGCTTTGTGTGTGTGTGTGTGTGTGTGTGTGTGTGTGTGTGTGTGTGTAGTTGAAATGGAGTTATATCACTCAGGGTCATAATGTTCCCCAACAGCCATAGGCTCTCTAAGAAATATCCAGGACCAGTCATGGTAAACCTCACTTCTAGTTGTTGGCAGGTTTGTGTGTTTGTGGGGGTGGGGGTCCAAGCGACTCCCTAAACAATACAGGCTATTGTTGTTGCCCTTTACCTCCCAGAACTAGAAGGTAAGCCCTGTTTCTTAAAACATGACATACTTCAGACACAGGCCTTGAAGAAATTGAACTGGAAATGACCTGAAAGTCTGCTCCTCTGGATAGGATACTATCCAGAGGATACTCTCATTGTATCCAAAGTTGTTATATAAGCTGTTGAGGAAGATAAACAATCCATAGTCCTACCCAGCTGTAAAGCCTGAAAACCACAAAAATGACTAGCCTGGTAAGGTATGCACTGGTGCCATAGTAGAAGTTATATCTTAACAATAACCAATAGTTGTCTAATTGGATTTAAGGCCTACTCAATAAGAGGGATGTCATGCCTGGTACTGGACAGAGACTCTAAAACAGGACCTACTACTGCCATTTCCCTACCAATGTAATTTTTAACAGTATTCTCAGTATTTATCGTTATACTCACAGATAAATCCAACTCTCAAACGTCAGGAAAGAAGCTTCATTTTGCAGCAGATAAAGACTATTACAGACAAGCACAAGTGATCAAAAAAGACAGAATAAGTGGTCATTGGTTTCTCAGCCCAGCTGGTACATCGATATGCAACCCCTACACTTAAGTCCCAGGGCACATCACAGAAGAAGGGTGGAAAGACTGTAAAAGTCAGTGGACCAAGGCACCCACTCCAAGATAGTGTCTACTAGAAATGACAATGAAGCTCACACACGAAGTCTCAGCAATATGGTTCTAGAAAAACATCCTACATAATGATCACACCAAATCACCAGCCGATATTAATGGGGAAAATTTCACAAGGTCCCATCCCTACAGAACCAGTTAGAGGCAGTCAAGGGATACTGACAGAGAATCAGCTCTCTCCAGAGTTGAGCTTCTTAATAGGTTACCCAATCCCAAGTGGTCAGTCTTAAACACATGTAAATGTGAGCAACACTAAATGGATCCATTAGGTTGTATGTAAAAACAACTGTTATAAAGTGACCAAGAATCTAAGATGCAATGAGGGCACAGGGTGGACATGGAAAGAGTTGAGGGGATGCTGGAGGGCAGAAATGATGTCAATACTGAAGTCTTACAAGAAATTAAAATAATTTTCTTTCACTTTCCTTTTATATTAAAGGTAAAATTTCCTGTATAATAATAATTGTATAAAATTTGATCTATGATTTATTATCAGTGAATGATTAATTCATATATATATATATATGGATTCATGTAAAAATTCTTGGATGAAAAGGTGTTTCTACTGGAAATTCATCCTTAGTAACACACACAAACACACACACACACCATTTAAAATTTCATGATTGCCACAGAAAAATGTCACGATAAGAAAATGCTTCCTGAGCATGTGGCTTTGTGTTCTAATTGCCCCCAAAATAAATCAAATCTAGATCCAAGTATAAAGAAGTTTAATAAGTATTGTCCACTACCACCACCAGGATTTACATGAGAACTGGTCAGCAGTGATCAGGTAAGACAAAATGAACATTCCCGCCTAATATTTCTGAAGGATGAGTCCACTAAATCAGCAGCATCCAAAGTCCTATCTAGAAGATGTAGATTAAAGTCAAGTTGTTGGGTAAAAGCTCATGGATAAAAGACAAAGCAAATACAATTACATTTTATGATTTTCAAATTGGTTCAAAGAGACATCATAGGGCAATTCCAATTAAAGAGCTCTCACAAATATTATCAAAGGAAATAAGGCAACTGAAGTTTGTATAAATAAAGGTGCTACTGAATGGTGTTTAGATATTCAATGTATCAGAAAAAATAACAGTTCTAAAGTAGATGTCACTCAATAGCAGGTTCAAAAACCAAACTGACAACATTGTAACAAAAGGTTACACATCTCCCCTCCTCCTATAGTAGCAAATTTAACATTTTTTCAATTGAAATTCATACGTGAAAAAATTGGGGAAATGGGGAGCGATATAAGATCTGAACAACAGATACTCAAAGGACTACAATGGAAAGTAAATAAATCTACCTATAAAAATGTAAATGGAAAGGAATATAATGGATATAGCTCTGTACTTTGAGATATGGATATTAGTGAAATATTTACAAAAATGAAAACATGGACAACAAAATAAAACATATTTAAAGGATTATCTTAGAAAGCAAATTTTTATTTTAAATATTATACAGATTAGAAAATGTGGATGAGAGAATAATTTATACATACTTCTTAATAATTAAATATTCTAAGTGTAATTACCTCATAGTAATGATTGTGTGAGGCTACATAGAACCTTACTATATTAGGAATCGGAAAGAATGAAGCAACCAAACCACAGATCCAAATCTTGCATTTAGTTAAACTAGAGAAGGGATACAGGATTAAATGATGGAGGCAAGAATAGATATTACCTAAGTAGAAAACAAAACTGTTAGAAAAATAAGAACCCAAGGTATCTTCTTTCTTTTTATCATCCAATCATTCATTTGTTTCATGGTGCTGAGGATGAAATCCAAAATATCATACATGCTAGGAAAATCTTCTGCCTAGCTATATGATCTGCCTGTCCATTTGTGAACAGTCTGAATTCAAAATCATGAACTAAATTTTTTTTCTTGTATCCATTGAACTGTTTTAAATTTAGTTCAATGTTGAAAGTGTAACATATAATAATATGTTACAAAAATAAGAACTTATACTTTCCCAAATTGAATACACGTTTATTGTTATTTGGGAGATATTCAAAAGTACTCCATTTACAATATTTTCTAGAATATAATTTGAAATACAGCCACATTGTTCAATATGGTGTACAAAATAAGAGGACATCTTTAAGTTTTCTTCTTTATAACCTGTATTTAAACATTTTTATTATTAAAAAACTTAAAGTCAAACTTCTTTGCATTTCTCTGTACAAACACCTTGGAGTTCATTGCTAATAGAAAAATATAGAAATGTTATTACCAACTCATTATCTAAGAACTGAAAACATAGAAGCCTAGAAAAAATATCTATGGTGAAACTAGGTATAGGAAAGAAGACTTCTGCCCACAATCCCTAGTAATGACATATTTGTGGTCAGATCCCTCGGGTTATTGGCAGAGCACGAGGCTGCGTGGTCAGGAATCATCTTCAATTCAGTGGTATTTTACTGTGGCAATGGTGGAATTTTAAATGATCTGTTTGTGTGCATGTACGTGTGGCTAGGGATGAATTTCAGGGCTTACACAACAGACAAGTGTGTGCCCATTGAGCTGTACACTTAGAACCTCAATTTTCAATTTAGAAATAGAGGTTTATATTTTCATTTTTCCCTGGGTTCCTTAAGCTGTGTACTCTTCATTGGAGTATTCTGAAATTTAACCCTAATTCTTCGATCCTCTAAATAGCAATTAGTTGCTTGTACGCTCTGACTCTGCTCTGCTTTTTAATGTGGTGTTTCCTATAAAATAATCTAAATACTACCTGATAATTCCCTAAATTTTCATATTTGTGATTCTGCAAGATTATTCTTTAGGTATTTTTTGGTTATAAAATTTTCAATAAACCAGGCATGGTGAACAGAACTTTAATTCTCAGCAATCAGGAGAAGAGGCAGGTGGTTCTCTATGAGATTGAGGCCAGCCAGCCTGGTCTGCAAAGTGGATTCAAAGCCAGCTGGGGATACAAGAAAACCTTATCTAAATTTTTTTTTCAATAATTTTATGTAATTACTTGTGGTGATCCCCTCCCCTCGTGGGTCATTGGCCACCAGTCCATGAAGACAAAGGGAGCAGAAGCAACGAACAGGGTTAGGATGGCCAGTGAACACTGATGGAGGAAAGTCCTTCCTGGGAGGCAGGTTCAGTGATACATACAGCTCCAGACTCAGTGAAGCAGCTCCGTTTATTCAGTGGGGGTCAGGGAAAATATAGTGTGCAGGCAGCAGCCAATGTTTCAGCTGATAGGTGCTCACAGTATGCTTTATATATATGTGATGGGGGATCCTAACATCCAACTATGGAGAAATGCCTAATTATCATATAGAAAAACCCTGGGGGTAGTTTTGTTGCTGGTAACTATGCCAAAGGTCATGTTCCAAATAAGGTCAGGCATCAGTGCTTGGTGGCACTTTCCAGGTAAGTCAGGCAGAGAGCAGGAGGCCTCCACTGAGAAAGGGAGCCCCTTAGAGCTATCCAGACATGGAGGACTACAACCTTAGCAGCAGGGTTCCCCCAACAATTACTTTGCATAAAATAAAATGAAAATTGTATCTAGTTGCCAGTCAACATTTGACTCAAAGTTAAATTATACACAACTCACTCAGCATCTTTATTGAGGCTTGGTGTGACTCGCATTGTCTTTTAACAAATATTTTTAGTTACTTTATAAAACCGTGAGGAGGAGGAAAAGGATGAGAGGAGGAAGGGAGCAAGAACAGAGAAATAAGAGAGGAGTGGGAGGAGGAGGAGAAAATATTTTGGGGAGTTGAACTTTTCTTTGCCATGCTAGGACACAGATATTCCTTCCTTTTACAAGCCTTGCATATATACCACATGAGAGAACAGCAAGAAAATGCTCATATGTTAGCAACTTCATCTTGAGCTTCCTAGCCTCCAGAAGTGGACAGGATAATGTTCTATTCATAATAAAGTACTCAGACAAATGTATTATGTTACAGTATTATAGAACGAAATCAGTTACAGTGTGTATATTTTCTACACCAACATTTCTTCTTCTACTTATAAATCTACTCAAATCAGGTTTGTACCACAAAAACTTCTTTGAAACTGTTCTTTTCAAGATCATGAATGGCCCTTAAACTGGTAAAAACCAAAGTCAGCTTTCTGTTGTTAATTTTCTGACCTACATCTTTAGGACGTGGCATGGTGACCATTGTCTCATAGAAACATTTCAATTCCAGTCTTAGACACTTCTATTGCTTACATCTTCCAACTTTTCGGTTCCTCTATTTATAACTGTGTTTTCCTTGTTGCTTTCATTTCCTTCATTTCAATTATTTTTAGAATCTCAAGTTTGAAAACATTTTTCTACTGATAATTATTTATTTGTTACTTTAGTCACATGGTTTTAAATATCTATAACCCAAAGTTTTGAAAATTATACATTTTCATTTTTGCTTTTATCCAATATCCCAGATTCATTTATTTAATGCCTAATAAAATTTTCATTTGGATTTCAAAAAAACCCTCAAATTTCATATGTATGAAAGTGAATTCCCAATTCATGCATTTATTTACAAACTATATTTTTCTACAACCTTCAAATATTTCAATTTAGTCAAATTAAATGTTTCTGTTGTTGACACAAAGAGTAATAATATGAGCCTTGATTGTAATTCTCTTGCCACATCTAGACTCTTAAGGCCTCCTCCAGGCTCTGTTGCCTATATCCAATCTGTGAACTTCTCAGTCTGCTACTAATAATCCAGTGTAAAACACCACCATATCTTGACTTGATGAGTGTGATGGTCTAGCTTTCAGCCTTGTTTCTATTCATATTGACTTCTGTCATTTGTCCAATAAAGCTGTCATAGTAATGCTGCTGGAACTAATATCTGATAAGGTCACACTTCTCTCCACAAGTCTCCATTTTAACTAAAAGTGCAGTGCTTAAAGACAACAAAAACCAACAGATTCTGCTAGTCATTAAACAACAGATTTGTAGGCTATTTGCCCTATACTTATCTAAAGCAACGTACTTTGCTTCTCATGATGGTCCGTGGAAAATTTAAACGTGGTGGAATTTCAAAGACTCTAGTTGGATGATCCTTCAGCCTAGAATGTTCTTCATCAGATGTTTCCCTGATTATCTTCTCACTCACTTTATTTCAATATGTTGTTAAAAACTCAAAATTTCTGACTACTCCATGATGTTTTGATATACAATGACATTATGTAGTTTATTAACATATCTGTCATCTCAAATACTCAACATATTTTGTTGTGAGAACATGTGAAATTTAATCTTATTATTTTAGATAATGCAACATATTGAATGTATTATTAAATTGAATCATTATACTATGTGATACATCTCACAGGACTTATTTCCCCAATACAACTAAAACGTTTATTTTAAATTCCTCCTTATTGTCATTACCCCCTTCTCACTCTATTTACATACTTTACACACACACACACACACACAAACAATTGTTATCAAGATATTATCTAAAAAATTTGAAAATCAATATATTAAATAGATATTTGCATTTCCACATACTTCCTTTCCACTCTGTTTCTCTGAGTTGGATTACCTTAGATTCCACACAAGTAGAATATTCTTTCAGTATTCTCTTTCTCTCTCCCTCCCTCTATCCCTCCCTCCCTCCCTCCCTTCCTCTCTCACTATGCTGTTTCCCATATTTATCTGTATTGTTATAAATGATAATTTCCTTAAGGCTGAAAGAGTATCCATTGTGTACAGATGTCACATTGTCTGTTATTAACAAATTTCTTTCTGTATACCTATTGTGTATAACAAGATGTTACGGGATCTATGTGGTATTAAAGTATTGTTATAGTAACAAAATTTAACAGATCTATCTCACACAATTAAATTTTATTTTTAAGGGTAAGAGAAGCTAAAATTTACTCCTTTGGCATGAAACTCAAATACTATAAAATTGAGTAACAGTTGTTTATGTGTATGCTAGTTCTCTAGACTTGTTACATTTACAAATTGGATACTTTTTGTTCACCAGTCTATATTTCTCCAATTCTGTCCAATTCCTAATATTGATATTCATTCTCTTTCTGTTTATTTGAATTCTTAAATGCTATAAAATTTTACATATACGTAAGACATACAAATATCTTGCAGTATCTTTATGTCAGTGCCTGTTTCATATAATTTACCATAAATTATATCTCGCAGGCTCATCTATGTTGGATCGGTTTATTAAGATATTCTTCATGTAGGCTACCATGGGGTGGGGGAATGGACTCAGGAAAGAGGAGACAGTGGGAGGTTGTTGTTGAGGGGGGCTATGAGGGTGTTTGGACAGAGGAGGGAGAAGGTAGGTTAAACATGGGGAAAGAAAGAAGAGATGAATGGAGCTTGGGTGGTGTGGGAAACCAGAGGGAAATGTGTTGGATCAAGAATACTCTAAGAAATAGACATGTAGTATCTGAACAATAGTTCATGTGTATACCTTGGAGCTGTATGACAAGGAGCCATACAGGCACAGTGCCAGGCAGGAGAGACTGTCCTTCGAGTTGCTGGTCAGAGTAGTCTAAGAGACTTCCAAAATATCACAGGTTATTGCTAGAGGCTTTGGTTATCTCCCAGAACTCAAAGGTAAGACTGTACTGCTGAAGACAGGACATACTTCAGACACATGACTTGGAACAATGGAGCAGGAACTGACCTGGAAGCCTTCTTCCTGAAGATTAGCTCTCATAGTTGTAGAGGATAATATGCAAACTGCTAAGGGAGAAAAATCAATCAATGGCCCAACCCAGCTTTAAAGCTTAATAACCACCATGACTGGCAAAGCAAACGACCTCTATTGGTGCAGTAGCAGCAACACCCATGGCATCTCAATCAGACAAGGGCACAGCATGAAGTGAGGGAAATGGGAAGTGGGCCCTGCCCTGCCTGGGAACTGTTGCCAATTGATTTCTGCTGGGTGATGGAGAATAGGTCTTCTTTAAGCTATCTATATAGGCTGACTAGACTCCAGTGGATAAACTTACACCAAAGGATATCTGGGTGCGAATTCTTGACTGGATAAGACAATATATATGACAGACTGCATGATGTCCAGTGGTGGGAAGTTATGAGGGGACATAGATGTGGAAGGGGGTCTAAATAGGATTAAGAATCATTGTATGAAATGCACAAAAACTCAATTAAATATTTTTAAATAAATATTTTTAAATAAATGTTTTATGACTAAACAGTAGAGTAACATATATGCACTGTATTTAATTTATCTATTAATTCATTGACTTTTTATTGAAATTTTTCTATTTTTATTCAATAGAGTTTGGTGGCATATAGATACTTTGCTCTGTCTACACCTTCCCCCAATAACCTCTGCCCAATTTAATGTACTCTCTTATATACTTAACATGACCTCTAGAGTCTGATTTGTGTCCCAAAATATTCTTCAGTGTGGGCCCATCCACACACCCCACCAAGAGACCCACACCGTTAAGATACTGTCTCTCCCCAACCCAGAAACCATCAGTTGCCAAAATTTGCTTAGTTGGATTGGAATTTCTTACCACCTCCCCCATGTCTATGATTTGTACCCACTCATACAAGTTAGTTTGAGTCTATAACCTGCTGGCTATGAAAAATAATGCAATGAGTGTGGAAATGCAAGTATCTATTTAACATATTGATTTTCAATTCTTCATATATCATCTTGATCACATAAAAGCTCTACTTTTAGTATTTCAAACAAGAAAAAAAATAACCTGATTGTAAAATGAGCACAGCATTTGTTTAAACGTTTTCAAATTTCCTGAAAGAAGACAAATATAACCAACAAATATAAAAATTCCTTAATATCACCAATTATTTGGAAAATTAGAACTAGAGAGAAATATTGCTTCACAGCTGTCCAAACGGAGTTGTTAAAATGGCCAGTAAGAGCAAGGAGAGTTCATGAAAATGAGGAGAACTGACACATAATTCGTTAGGAGTATGTGTTGAGGGAGCCATCACAGAAGAGTAAAATCCTTCCCTCATTATTTCTGCTCTAGAAAACAATTTCAATAATCTTCCCTGATCAAATGTTCTCTCTCTGTCTCTGTCTCTCTGTCTCTGTCTCTCTGTCTCTCTCTGTCTCTGTCTCTGTTGCTTTCTCCCTCCCCCTCCCTCTTTCTCTGGTTTCCCATCCTTCTTTCTCCTCCTCCCTCCCCTTCTTTCACCTCTACCCTACACATCCTAAGTGCCTGCCACCTGCCTTTCTTCCCCTCTCCCTCTCCAGTCTCTATTTCTTCCTTCTTCATCCCTTCTCTACTCTTCTGAGCATCATTTGTATGTACTAAATGAAATATGTATGTCATTTATTTTATCACATTTCTCTATCATTAGAACTAATCTCTGAGGATTCATGTTTTTTTTTTGTTAATCATATTTACTCAAGTATCTAGAAACTAAATTAATACATTGAAGAAACATAAAAAATTAATAATGAATGAACAAGTAAAAAATGTTATTTGGGAAAATAGAAAAATTTGCTTTCAAAATTAAATCCTTCTCTCATTATTATCCTTTTCATTTTTTCCTAAGAAATAGATAAAACTAAACGTAAAACTTAAAATATTAGAGACTATAATTAATAACTCAGTTTTGATGAAATGCATGACTATTTTATAAATATGTTGATGCATTCCATGTATTTATACATGAAATATATGTGCTTATAAATATATATGTTGAATTAGTTTTTCCTGAGACAGTGATTTACTATGTATCCCAAACTAATCTGGAAACTATGATGTTCTTTCCTTAGACCCTTGAGAACTCATATTACAGAAACATTTTGAAATTGTTGATATATACTAGATCCATACATACATCGGGAGATAAATGAAAGATGAGTTCTTATGGATTGTTATATAAGTAGGGGCACAATAGATGCTTAATTGTTGTAATTAAGAATTAAATTTCATTGCATTTTTAGAATGTTAATCTCAGAACAAAATTATCTAATCTCTGAGTAAAAAACGGGTATATATAATTCAATCTCCATTCACTCACAGTCTAAATTTTAAGTTCCTTTAGATTTTTTTTCTATTTTGCCTGCTATGTTTAGAACAAGTACGTGAATATTAGTTCAAAAATAATACCTAATCACCAGAAGGGAGTATATTCTTTTGAAAGTGCTTTCTTGCAACATTATTTTTTTTTGTTTAAGCTACTTAACCCCAAGCTGCTATAATGGAACAAGAAATGCTTACAAGAGAGTCCTTCTGAAAGGTATGTTAAAAGGAAAGAAATGAAGTAAAGGAAGCAGAGCAGGGAAGGGCTTCTTTGTTTCTTCCTCTTCATTGTACAAGTGTTGGGGAACCACAGTGTCACATTCTCAACCACGTGCTTTACTGACATCAAAACAAATGAGGAAATAATGGGTAACAGGATTCTTGGTGGTATGGAGATGTGTTACTATGAGATGAGGTGGTGCTCTAGTGAGCCAGTGAGAGTACATGAATCAACTGATCATGGTTAAAAAGAACTAAGCAATTCTAGCTCTTCTGGCATTTGTTTTTATTGTTTCCAGAAATTATGTGTCCTAATTTGTTTTCCCATTGCTGTGACGAAACACCCTGACCACTACCAACTTGGGGAGGAAAGGGTTTATTTGTCTTACATCTCCCAGGTCACAGTTCATCAAGAAGACCAAGGTAGGAGCTCATGTCAAGAACCTGGAGGCAAGAGCTGCAGCACTGGCCATGGAGGATCCCTACTTTCTAGCTTGCTCCCCTGGCTCTTGCTCAGCCTGCTTTCTTATGCAACACAGGCCCACCTGCCGGGGATGGCACCACCTAGAGTGTGCTGGGCCCTCCCACATCACTCAACAATCAAGATGCCTCACAGACCTGGCCTAATGGCCAGTCCTACAGAGGCCATTCCCCAATTGAGGCTCCCTCAACCCAGGTGTGCCAAGTTGACACTAAAGCTATCCAGCACATTATGAAAACACAGGACTGAAACTATTAATTAACTTCTGAGTAAGCCATTATTTCTTTTGCTAAAACAGATCACAAACCAAAACTTCTACTCAAACATTAATTTCATTGAAGTATGTAAAATGAATTGATTGAGGAGAGAAAAGATAATTCGAACATATAAAATTTTCTTCATATATGTGTTTCTGTCTTTGTATTACCAGGGTATTTGTCTATGTATTTGGGTGTGGGAGAATATTATGTACATTTCTATATATTTCTCTGTTACACATAGATTAAAGATATTGTATAGCATATAACTTTCAGACTAAAAATTTCATCAAGAAAGGGACACTCCAATCCGTGCCATCAGGCAAGCTCACACTGGCCTGTCTTCTGCCGCTTCTGGTCTCATTGCTTTTAGAGCACAAAGGACACAAAAGCAAACGGCCTGTGAACAATCGCCGGCTCTACTGACCAGCAGCTAAGAAATGAACAGCCGACTTCAGTGATTACTTTTTACAATGGATATTTTATTCATACTGTTTATGTTAAAGAGCATTGCTTAAAGTTAATGAAATCTCAAAACACCAATACATTAACTAAATTATACTGTCAGATGGAATTTTGAGGGAAAAAATGTTTCATTTGGAGCACTCATATGGGTTAAATGCTTAGAGAATAAGGACTGAAAAGTATTTGACCTCAAAGAGTTTGTCTTGCTCTGCTAGTTAGAAACAAGAAATTTAAAACAAAAGAAGGGAGATAAGGAAATATATAAATATATCTCTATGTAAAAAATGTCATTTTTTGAGTGATTACTCAAATCTTTCAAATATAAAAATTCACATGCACTTTTCTGATTTTTAATATAAATATTAGTGAATTTCATTGTGTTATTATGGTTTGAAATGTGTTTGAGGATTGGAAGCAAAATGTGGCACTGAAACTCATAGTTTGTTCCCGAAGAATATCAATTCTCTCTCTTGCATTTGAGAAGGGACCGGTGTTATGAAATTGGTTAGTCCCTGCATGTGCAAGATTGTTACATTTTAAGTAAACTCAGAATGAAGCTCATTTCTACCTGTAGACCATGACTTTAAGATACACTTATATGATGTAATTGAAGAAAAGAAAGTGAATCTAGGGAAGATAGAAAAGAAGCAAAAATCACTCAGTGCACAGAATTCAGTACTAGTAATATGTATTTAATTTTTAAAGGGTTTGAAGTTTTTCACATCAATTCCAGAAGAAACAGGAAAGAACAATTCTTTTTAAAAAATTATTTATTTATTTTTATTTTATGCATATGAGTGTTATGCCTGCATCTTTGTAAATGCACCTGTGTCATACAGTTCCTGGAGAGGACAGAAGAGGGTGTCAGATCCTCTGAACTGGAGTTACAACACTCAGCACTCTTAACCTCCCAACCATCACCCCAGTCCCAGGAAAAGACAATGCTAAGACAGTTAATATGAACATATGCTACTTATTGAACATTACTTTTTTTTTATTTCAAGAGAAAATAAAGGCATTTAAAATACTTGGAGTTAAGTATTATTAGATTTTACAATTATAATTTACATATGTGACATTAAAGATGAAAATGGAATAATAAACACAGCAGCTGTTACCACCTGGACATGAAGACTTTTAAACACATAAAAAGGCAAGAAATTAAGAGGAAGACAGAGGGGCTGGAGAGATGGCTCAGCTGTTAAGAGCACTGACTGCTCTTGCAGAGGCGGCTACAAACCACCCTTAACTCCAGTTCCAGGGGATTCCCAAGCCATCTTCTGACCTCTGCGGTATTGCAGGATATGGGTGCACTCACATACATGCAGACAATACACCCACACACATAAAATAAAAATAATTTTTAAAAAATTAATAAAACGAGGGGGGACTAATTGGGAAAAAGCATGTCAGTAGGGTAAGAAGGTATGAGAGAGACTAATGGACGTGATTATGTGATCGTAACACTTTGTGTTTATGAACAGTACTGTCAAGAATAATAAACATTAAAGAGGCAACTGTCAGACACTTTATATTATGTACTTTCAAAAACATAAGAAGGTGGACTGGAGAGATGGGTCAATGGTTAAGAGCACTGACTGCTCCTGTAGAGGACCTGGGTTAGATTCCCGGGACCCACCTGGCAGCTAACAACTATCTGCAACTCCAGTTCCAGGGGATCGATGCCTTCTGACCTCCAAGGGAATTGCATGACATGGATGCACTTATACACATGCAGGCAACACATTCATGCACATAAAATAAAATAATAAATCAAATATTTTTAGATACTATAAAGGGAAATGCTAAAATAACAACACTTCAGTGGTCATTTATGAGAAATAGAGAAGCTAAATAAATAAAATATATAGACATGTTTAGAAATTTTAAAAATAATATGATCAACAAAATTGTTTTAATATATAAACCTGCCAAAGCATGATTTAGATAAGATAGGCTAATTCAGAAAAAAAATTAAAAAGTTTAAAAAAAGAAAATAAAAAGCATGTTTTATGTGAGCAAAGAAAAATGAATCAAATGAACATGAAGCTCCCAACTTTGAATAAAGCACATTATTTAAACCACTGCAAAGCCAAGGTTTGTGTGAGACATTATTAATGACAATCCTCTCTTAAAATTAAGACTACTTTTAAAGGCTAAGAAGAAATCTTGATTTTCAAAAATAGATAAATATATTTGACTCTAAATAGTCAAAAGTTACATCTTACTGGTATGTTTAACTTAAGGTTTTCAAATTATCAAGAAACCTAAGGAAGTTGAATTTGAGTTAAGGCTAGGTGTGGAAGTCTCTTTGTTTGTATTTTTTATGGAAGATATAGAAAACATCAAAATAAAAGATTACAAGTGCAGAAAATCAAGTACATTTCATCTACACTGAAAAACTATACATTCCAATGGGCATGTAAGCATTAATCAACCAATACTAAAGTAATAAACAAACCACAAAATTTATAGCTTTCACTAATCATTGTGGAGGACATTCTGATGAACTGAATTTAATCAAAGTAAAAGCATGTTCATTCAAAAATATCATTAAGGCATTAAATATTCAAGTCATAACTTGAATCTGTATGTTTGAAATACACACACAGAATAAATTACTTTTAATTACTTATAAAAAAAAGTAATATAGAGAACCCACCAAAATGATAAAAGTAAAAAGCATAATAAGAAAACA
>NW_008348795.1:3044306-3048634 GCF_000622305.1 Nannospalax galili
AGTTCCAAACATATTCACTTATGTAATCATAGCTGTAGAAAATAAAGACAGCATTAGATATAGGGGATATTCATGAGAAAAACATTTTCACTATACCAAAATTTAAAGCAACTACATAAGGCCTGAATCATTCATTGCTTGCCAGAAGGTAAATCCACAGAGTTCTTTGCTAAATTGTCAGTGCCTTATTGTAATTAAATCTAATTTTATAACATGATCTGCAATTAATCTAACAAATAAACCAAACAAAGACCCAGCAGAGAAAGAAAAATTATAAAGAAAAATCTGGCTGGTGATAATAGATTGGAAAAATATCAATAAAATAAAAATGGAATGCAAGAACACATCAAAAAGATTATCCACCAAGATCAAGTTCCTTCATTCCAGAGATACAGGGATGGTTCAGTACTCATAAAACATAGCTAATTTTCCTCATGCAACAGAGTGTGCTGCACACAGAAGGCAACAACTAGCCACGGTGAGACAATAAGAGATTGCAGAGTGTGTTTCTCTGGAGAAGATGCCTATATTAAACCTCACCCAATCATGGCTCAGAGACCATTGTGGAAGAGGAGTCAGAAGACTGTAAGAGCCAGGGTTGGTGAATATAAGGAATGAATATAAGGAAATATAGGCTTTCAGGCCTCTGGGAACTGCTCAAACGAACTTACAGCAATGGTGAGAGTATGCACAAGACCCATGCTGACTGGATCAGAAAAGTAAATAAATAAATAAATAAATAAAAAAAATAAAAACCAGTATAGAATTGGGGGAATGGGTAGCAAGTTACTACCTTAGCCATGTAACTTTTGGCAATTGATTACTGCTGGGTGAAGGAAAGTTGATCTTCATTAATGGTGTGACTATAGATAGGCTGACTAGACTCCAGTGCATGAACTTGAACCAAGAGGTACTAGGGTACAAAATATTGACCACATAGACCTTAACATATATGATAGAATACATGAAATCCAGTGGGTGTAATATGGGGGTACAAATGGGGAGGGGGTCTAAATATGTTTAAGATTTACTGTATGAAATGCACAAAAACTCATCAAAATTTATTTTATTAAAAATAGTCTACCACATAGACTGACAGACAGAAATACATGCATCTCATTAAATGTAGAAAAAACATTTGCAAAATCAAAATTCCAGTCATGATAAAAAATCATGGCAATCCTAGGAATACAGAGGACATGTATCAATACTATATATGCCAAATACTACAAGCCCACAGTGAGCATCATATTAAATGGAGAAAAACAGAAACGATTCCCTGTAAAGTCAGGAACTAGCAAGGATAGCCGCTGTCTCCCTGTTCAATATAGTTCAATATATGAAGTCTTCGCTGAAGCAATAAGAAACATGAAGAAGATACAACTTGGGAATGAAGAAGCAAAAGTTTCCTTAATTGCAGATGATATGATTTTCTATATAAAATACTTTGGAAACTATACCAGAAATTTCTTAGATCTGACAAATACAATTAGCAAAGTAGCAGGATTTAAAATTAACAACAAAAATCAGTAGCCTTCCCTTACATCAGCAACAAACATACCAAAAGAGAAATCCAGAAATTATTCCATTTATGATAGCTTAAAATCCACAAAATATCTTTGAATAAATCAAAGCGAATGAAAGACTTGTACACTAAATCTTTAAGACATCACAATAAATACAGAATTGATAAAAAAATTGAAGAAGATACCAGAAAATGGAAAGATCTCCAATGGTCATAGAGAGGCAGGATTAATATTGTGAAGATGGCACTCCTACCAAAAGCAGTCTACAAATTGGCAAAGCCCTTTAAAATTCCAGTACAATTCTTCACCGAAATTGAAAAAAGTCTCAAATTTAAGAGGCAAAAACAAAAATTCAGGATAGACAAAATAATCATTAAAAATAACTATTGCTGGAGAGGCACTACCATCCTGTATCTCAAATAGTACTAAAGAACTATTGTCATAACAGCATGATATTGCATAAAAACAGACACAATGAAGAGTGGAATAGAACTGAGGACCCAGATTTAAATCCACACATTAACAGTTCCCTGATTTTTGACAAAGGAATACACACTGGAGAAAAGATAATATGGTCAACAATTGGTGCTGATCAAACTGGATAAGGGCATGTAGAAGAATGAAACTAGATCCCGATCTCTCATCATGCAAAATACTCATCTCCAAAAGTATTGAGGACCTTAACCTAATATGTGATGCCCTGAATCAGATAGCGGTGAAAGTAAGGAAAATATTAAAACTTATAGACACAGGAATGGGCTTTCTGAACAGGACCACATGAAACTAAAAAGCTTCTGTTACATCAAAGGACACATCACAATAACATACAGAATGGGAATATCTTTACCTGTTATACCTTAACAAAGGGTTAGTATCTAAAAAACTCAGAACTCAAAAAACTAGACATCAGTGAATAAATAAATAAAACCAACTTAAAAGGGCACAAGGGAGCTGAACAGGGAGTTCTCCAAAGTTGAAAACTCAAATGAGTGAAAAATACTCAAAAAACTTTCAACAAGTTTGGTCATCAGAGAAATCCAAATAAAACACTTTGGGATTTCTTCATACCCCACACAGAATGGCCAAGATGCAAAAGACAAGCATGACAAATACTGTGAGGCTATAGAGAAAGGGGAACATTATCCATTGCTCATGGCCACTGTAGAAATCAGTGTGCAGATTCCTCAAAGAGCTCAAAAATGATCTGCTATTTGGTTCAGCCATACCACACTTGGCTGTACAACTAAAGGACGCTCTCCATTACTACAAAAGTAACCTGTTCCTATTCATTGTTGACCTTTTCATAATAGCCAGGATTTGGAAACAATCAAGATGTCCATCAACTGATGAATGAATAACAGAGGTGTAATATATATACGCAAAGGAATATTCACTAATTTTAGAAAACTGAAATTATGAAATTGGAAGATAAATGGATGGAAGAGGAAATATCCTGAGTGAGGTAACCCAGATTTAGAAAGGCAAGTTTCACATATTCTCATGCACAGATGGATGCTATCTTTGAAATCCTAGAGAATTCAGGAAAGCATCAAATGGCAAGGGGGGGGAGTGAATGTTTCATGAATGCGGTGGTGGAATTTAGTGATATTAAGGGGAGAAGGTAAATAATAAAGTAGGATGGGATTAAAGCACGGGAAGTAAGAGTACAGGACCAGGAGGGAAGATGGAGAGGGATTAGTAATACTTAAGACCTTTAGAAAAAAAGCCATATGGAAACCAACCACTGTAGAAGCTTCCTGTAGCATCTACATACACACTATAAAAAAAAGAGATTAAAGCAAGTAACCTTATAATAGAAGAGCATTGTCCCTACTAGACATCATAGACTAAGAAAATAAATCCCTAATGCCAAGAATGAACTCTCTTTCTTGAATCTGCTTACCAGGGGTCCCATAGACCCTCAAATAACACTGTCCATACTGTCCCCTGCCCATGCAATCAGTTAATCACCAGAAGAAAAAATTTCATCAACCTATCCAACTGTAATTCTGTAAACTACAATAACAGCTGGTCTCACAATAGATGCTCACTTGTGCAATAGTGGCCCAAATATTACAACAGTGACCAACCACTCTCTAATTGGACTTAAGGTTCCCTTCATAGGATGGATTCCACACCTCACACTGATATCAGGCTTAGGAACCTGAGGCTAGACAGGACACAGTCCATAAAGCCTAACACAGTTGTCTACTAAGCAGTTATAGTATTAAACTGATTCCTAATGACATTCTGTTATGCCCATAGATTAAGGCATCTCTCAGTTCTCACCAGTGAAGCTTCCTAAAACAGCAGATGGTTATGATCACAGAAAACCACAAATGGTAAATGTACAGAGAAAAAGAGGCTGCAGAGTTCTCATCCCTGAAAAGGATATGTCTATCACATTTCTGCCTCCCAAATCTCAGGAAATATTGTGGAATATGGTCAGAAAGACTGTAAGAACTAGAGGTCGTAGACAACCACAAGCAAATAGAATTTTCCAGACTGTTCAAGGTTACTCATATGAACTCATAGCAATAGTGACAGCAGGTATAAGTCCCTTGCAAGCTCAAACCGAAAAATATTCTAGCATAGACATGGAGACATGAATTAGAAACTCCAACCCAACCTAAAGAATGTCTAGCAACTGATGGTTATGAGAAAAAAAAAAAGAAACAGTGTCTTTCAAAGATGGAATTCTTGATAGGTTAACCAGTGTTTGGTGGATGAGCCCACAGAGAAAGACATATAGGGACACAAATAGACTCTCTCTCTCTCTCTCTCTCTCTCTCTCTCTCTCTC
>NW_008348795.1:3048662-3064523 GCF_000622305.1 Nannospalax galili
TAAAGGGAGGGTGAGGTGTGATTAGGGAAGGGATCTAAATATCAAATTACATTGTTTGAAAATCATATTTTTTTAAAATCACAATTTTTAAGAGAGAATTTTTAGGAAATTAATCTTCACAAGTAAGCACAATGCCCAGAAAAGCTTATTACAGTAAACTACAAATAAATACTTAATGCTGAAGCAGCAGAGATGCTTTGAGCTTGAATCCTGATATTGTGAACAATTTCCCAGAAACTGTTTCAGTGCTGAAAACCCTCCTGTAACTCCGCATAATGCTACGGGCATGTTTGGCAAAGTCATTTTGAGTAGCTAATTTAGTGACCATGCTTGAAAGCACTGAATTATGCGGTCATTAGTCAAATCCAGTTTTCAGGGAAGGGGTACCGATTTCAAATTCATTTCAATATCTGTCTACTTATTTTCTATAGGGCAGCCAATCTATTAAATTTGTAATAAGAACAGATACAAGCTTTCTTTCGCATTGACTACCACCAACCCCAACTCTACATTTTTCTTCCAATTCTTATTAATTTTTTAAGGTGTTACTTATTATCATTGTGTGTGTGTGTGTGTGTGTGTGTGTGTGTGTGTGTGTGTTGAGTGTAGGTGAATGTCAAACTTCGTGGAGTTTTTTCAGTTGTCTCCTGCATCATTCAGGAAATTGAACTCAGGTGATCAAGCTTGTGTAGGAAGCACTTTTACCATCTCAGTCAGATGTAGCCATACCAAGTCACAACAGGGATTCATGACTTCTATCGAAGCTTTCAGTGATAGACCTTTGGCTCAGAGGTAGTTTCCACTCTTCTTCAATTTGTCTGATACAATTGTTTACCCATGAAATTTACGAGTGATTAACAGTCCATGTGACAATTTTGGAACTTAATATCCTTTAAAGAGGCTGTAATAAGAAGAGAACCAGAATCCAAGATTGCTGAGGGTTTATAAGAGGAAGACACATCATGCATGAGGTCCCAGAGGGAAGACCTTGAGAAACACAGCAAGCAGTCAGCAGCAATCCTCAGAGGGAGGCCTCCATTTCAACAGTTGAAACCACTATTTTTTCATTTTGTTTGCAATTCTAGCATGCTGACAAATTTGTAGGTGAAATAGTGCTATAAAGCATATTCTGATTGAATTAATAGTGCCTTTACGGTCTTCAGATAAGTTTGAATCATTGAATGTCATCCTATGATGTCTTCTTGGGCATCAACCATGGGATGAGGAGTTTAATACATTAATGAGAAAAACTATAAATAGGGATAAGCAAATAGAAAACAATTAACCTCTTTGAGAAGGTATAACTCTAAGTGGAATGGGAAGCAACTCTGGTCTATACTTTGCTCACAGCAGTGTGGAGGAAGGCTGTGAAGCTAGAAGAAGGGTGTTCAAAGGAATAAAATCACTTAAGACAATAAAATAAAACTTCTACTTATTTTTTGTATACTGAAATTTACATTTTGATAAAACCTCAAACATGACTAGTTGTTTTAGACAAAAGAGAGAAAATACAAATCAAGAAAATCCGGTTCAGCAGCAACTCTGAAACAAACTGAAACACGTGACTAATTGCCCTGCCTCCTTGATAGAAGAGCATGGGATAACTGCAGCTCAGAACAGTCCCTCAAAATCTTTTCTGAATTATCTTTAAGAGACCAGGAAGTGTGTCAACCATGTTTAGAATCAAATCCTTGTTTCCTTGACTTTGTGCCAATAATAAAAAAAAGGAGTTGAATAAATATTTGTTGAATTAAAAATTAAATATTTAAAAACTAACAATGTGGGCCACAAAGTAGATTATCAATTAAGTTCTTTTTTCTTTCAGTTGGATCATTCTGTTGTTACATTCCAGTTATTAGAAATTCCTCATAAAATCTTTTTTCCTAAACTGTTTAACCAGTTGTATATGATATTTTTTCAATGAACCTTCCTTAAAAAGTCACCTCGGGGCTAGAGAGATGGCTTAGAGATTAAGAACACTGACTGCTCTGCAGAGGACCTAGGTTCAAATCCCAGCAGCCACATGAGAGTTGACAACCATCCATGGCTTCAGTTGCAGGGGATCTAATGCCCTCTTCTGACCTCTGCAGGCATTGCGTGACATGGGTGCACTTGTATGCATGCAGTCAATACACTCAAACACATAAAATAAGAATAGAAAAAAAGTCTCCTTGATCTGTCTTTTCAATAAATCTAAAATATTTCTTTTTCATTGTCATGCTAATTACCCATCGTGCATAAAAATTCTCATGTATAATCCGTTCTCTTTAATCTAAATGTGAAATGTGGCACTTAAGTGTGTTTAAGAAACCAACGGTTAAAATGAACTTCAAAGGCAACTGAACCAAACAGTAGACGTTGAGCCTATTCAACAGACATCGAACTGCTTCTGATCACAGCCCCAGTGTTCACAGCTACTGCATACTCAGGTTACTTGATGAACAACAGAACCTGTGTCTTTCTGCAGTGCCCTGACACATGCTACAATTTACTCCTCACAGACTCACTGTCTACCTTTGTTCACAGTTCTCTGTTGAGTCAAAGAAGACAGGGTCTTTCCAGCAACGCCAAAGTGCAGTCTTATCTGAGCATACTCTCGCTGTTCCTCGTTCAATACTCCCACCCATTCTTTTCTCAGTACACTAAGAAAAATAAACAAACAGGAGAAAAATGGTTCAAATGTGTTCTACTCCCCTAAGCATCTGCATGCTGATGACCCCATTTATACTGTAACTCTTCCAACTGTGAAAACCTTGAATGTTAAGTCCCTGCTGCTGAACCACAGTCATAATCAGCAAAGCCTGGGTACTGGCAGTAGAAGTAGAAAAGTAGGCTAGAAGCCATTTTCTGAGAGAGTAATCCTGGCAAGTCATTTGCTCCCTTGAACATTCTCTTCTCCCAAATAGTTTAATATACACAAGCTTGCTGGCAAGACAGAAAATGTTTGTGTGTCTGGGTTATGTGCATGTATGTATATGCATGTTTTACACCAGCACAACTGAACTGAAATCTTGTAAGATCAAAGTTCTAATGCTTATGAATATTTTCTTTTTTAATTGAATATTTGTGATTTTCATACAAAATAATTTGATGGTATTTAGATCCCCTCCTGTATTAGATATTTTTCTGTTGCTGTGATAAAACACTGTGACCAAGAAGACTTATTAAAGGAAGAGTTTATTTGAGCTTAAGCTTCCAAAGGAATCAGAGTCCGTCACTGCAGGAAGGCATGATGGCAGGAGATGGCCGGAGCAAGGACAGAAAGCTAACTGCTCATATCAAGGAACGGGAAGCAGAGAGCAACTGGAACTCTGACAAGGCTTAGGAACTCTCTAAACCCTCCCCCAATGGCATACTTCTTCCAGCATGGTCACATCACCTAAAGACTCCCAAAACCTCACCACTAACTGGGGACAAATTTGGAGCCTCTGGGGGACGTTCTCATTCAAAGCACCACATTCCACAAGATGAAACCACCAGTGAGAGAGAAGGCAAATGGGCAAAAGGCAAAAGCTACCTCCTGCCTTGACATTTATGTGGGCTATCATCAGAAGGTGATGCCCACAATTAGGATTGGTCTTGCAGCTACAGATAAGTCAATCAAGATAGTTTCTCTCATCTCAGTTAATTCCAGATTCAGTTAAGTTGACAAGCAAGGTTAACCACCACAAGTCTTCCCCTACCCCCACCTAATGTAATAGATAGCAGTTAACACAGAAACACACTGTTGGTCAACGTGCAGAGAACAGAAGGCTGCAGAGGGCTTTTCCCAGAATGAGACACCTATGTCCAACAAAATGATTTTTGTGAAAGAACTTCCCATTGTCTAACTCATTCTAAATAGTAATTGTCTTCTTTAATGTATAGCTAAGTCATAAGAAACTAAGTGCCATATTGTTTTTGATTTGGTAGTATAATCAATGCTATAGTGGTAATGGTTTAGGTACTACATTTTAAATTACATTTCAAATATATTGTCTAAGATACAATTTACATTCATTGTGAACGTACTTACAATTCTAGAAATGTATTAAGTATATAAGACGGTTTAACATTGGGACTGTGTCAACCCTGAAAGACAGCCTTTCTGAGGGTTGTTCAGTTCTCACAGCTAGTAAACAAATCTGTGGGCATGCCTTTGACATGTAAACCAGCCCATCCAAAGCCTACAGCTGTCAGTAGAGTTCTTTCTCCAGCCTTCCTTGGCTCATGCACTTGGGTTACTAGCTACCTGCCCTAATCAGTCCAGGAACAAGGGACAGTCATTGAAGGGCAAGTTCAGAGCCTGCCAAAACATTTCATACTGTCCATTCCTAGCTTTTGTTGTGCTCTTGCATTGCCTCATGGATTCTCTTCAGAGGATACAAAAAGAGTTTCCTCCCTTGTTTCCCCTCACCTCCATTCCCTCCAGCCCAACCTTGGTGCTTCCCAGAGTAGATCAGTGAGGCTCGCTTTAACATTTGCACTTGGACTCTATGAGCTCCAAATCCTTTTCTTGTTTTTGGATGTCTTACTTAATCCTATTAATGCAGTTTATAGATACCTTTAAGTTAAAGAAAAAGCTCTACTACTTTTTAATAAACCATTATATGACTTGAACATTTTCTGAAAAATCTTCCTTTTTTCTTAAATTATATAATACTAGTTATAACTTGTTTATAAAATATTTTAAATGTATATCTACAAATGCAGATTATCATGAGGGAAAGATGGAGATTTGAGCAATAATCATACATTTAAATTATTTTCATAGGAAGTCATACAGCTCAAAGCTAATGTTAACTCACTTGTAAGAACATGGTGCAAATCAAAATTAATTAAAAGCAACCACAAGGTTTTGGAAGCAGAAGGATATCTGTTAACTATACTCCCGTGGATATCCTATTTTCTCCTCCTGTAACTAGATATTAGTCTTGATAGTGAATCAGAACGAAGGGATAAACTGGTATTGAAAAGATGTTTTATCCGCTGCAATCTTTTGTCTATGAATCAGTTAATGAAGAAGGCTGGCTAGTTTTCTCAGCCTTTGTGTGGAGCATTCATGGTCCTGGAATAGGCTTTGATATAATAACAGAAGCAGCAATCATGGATGCTTTTATAGTTCAAGAAGTCAGAAGAGAGCATTGCAATGACCTGACATGAATTTAGGGAATAAAACATCAAATGTTGAAATGCATTCTGATTGTGTTTGCCAATCCAAAAAGTAGAATTACAAGGTTAAATCCTGTTGCCAAGGTTGAGTTTCTACCAACAAAGTAGACAGAGAAGCAGAAGTAGCAAGAAGTTAAGGTATCTGTAAAAATGCAATAAAATGAGCATCAGCCATTAAAAGTAATAAAAAAAGACTGCAGCCATAAGAACCCAGGGTGTTTGAAATCCTCAAACTTAAGTAATGTTAAATTTAAATGAGCCAGAATTGGTGGCATACACCTTTAATCCCAAGTCTTGGGAGGCACAGGCAGGCAGGATCTTAATCTGGTCCACATAGTGAGTTCCAGGCTAGCTGGGGCTACATGAAGATCTTGTCTCCAAAAGACAAAAAAAAAAAAAAATTCAAATGATGTTAAAAGAGATGTAATGATGAAATGCATTCATTTGCCCTGGATATTTTTGGTGAAGTTACAAATTTTATACAATCAATGATGTAAAATAAGCACTGCTACCTCAGAGACTTTAATATGGTTCCACATTCCAGAACTATGTGCAACTTTTGAAATGACTCAAGAATGGACAAAACATTGAAGAAATAATAATCATTCTGTTTTACATTGATATGTACAATAAAACAATTCAAATACATTGTCAGCATCATCAAACTCTAAACACTTTTGCCCCACAGCACAAACAGCTCTGAAATATACAGTAGCAGATTTTTTAAAAAGATAGCTGGTTATTCCTTAATAATAATAAATAGTTCCATGCAAGCTATTTTTCTCACCATTCATTACAACACCAATTTTAATAAATGTTTACACAATTACTTAAAAGACTGTGGATATAACTCTTCTCATTTATCTTAATTTGTAAATAGATATTCTGTTTCATTAAATATTTGATTAGTCATTGCTTGACATATAAACAATTAAGGCACATCACCTTCAGAATAGTAAGATGACAGTGGGAAACTCAGTTTATCCGAATAAAAATAAGCATGGAAGATATGAAGTTGCAGACAAGGATATAAAAGATCTGTCCTAACAAATTCAAAGCTGAACGCAAATATTCCGTGAGGTATTGATTTTGATGCTCTCACAGAAAGGGAGACTAGATAATGTATAGCATGATGCTGTCTAGCAAGCTACATTTTTTTTCTATTATATATTATTAATATAAACATATGTTTTGTTATTTTTCTTTGTTTGAGAGAGGTTCTCTCTGCATAGCTATAGATAAGGTTATCATGAGACTCACTATGTAACCCAAGGTTGATCTTCAGCTCATATTCCTCCTGCTTCTGCCTCTGCCTCCCAAACCCTGAGTTTGTTTACAGGTGCCCATAATTGTGCCTTGGTTAATATAAATCTATTGTATTTAGATATTTTTATCATTGTGTCAAAACATCCAACAGAAATAACCTAAGTGGGAATGGTATATTTTGGTTCCTGTTTCTAGAGTGCCCCATCCATCATGGCTTAGTGGAAAAGCATTATAGGATTGATTCTGTTACAGGAAGCAGGGGCTTAAGATGGAGCTATTCTTGTTACATCTGACCAGGATGCAGAAAACAGGCCTGAACCAGAAGAGGATCTGATCTTTAAAGGTCCACCCCTGGCAACCTACTTCCCCCAGCCAGGCTCATCAAAAAAGGACTCCACAGCCTTCAAAATATGGCCACAAGCCCAAATCCAATGATTCAAAACACAAGCCTTTGGGGGATGTTTGAGATGTAAGTCCTAGCAGTACGCCATGTCATGAAAAGACAAGGGAAAAAATGATTTTTTTATGCTGCTGGATAGGCTTGAGGGGATGGTGAAAATCCACTTGAGCAATAATTTTGGGGTGGACACAGCAAGCATATATGAAGCCATTCCAGACCAAGTCATCAAAATGAGCAAATCTCCCATGGCACACAGGAAAATACATCCTAAATTTTGGAAAGTTTTGTCAGTGTAGATTACTACACTGCAGAATACTACACAGTGTAGAATACTACAAGCAGACTGAGGTTTGAAGAATACAACATCTCAAGATTTAGTTTCTTCCATGGTTAAGCTTATTCTAATACCTCTAGTACAAAGATTATAAAAATAGTTGTCTCTTTTGCTTGGATGTGCCTCATCCTAGACATTGTGTCATGTTTGTAGAAATATAACTAACTAAATCATTGCCAGTTCTTCTGATTTCATGATTTCATAAATGTCAAAGACAATGCACTGTCAGCTGATTAAACTGAATTTGAATAGTAACTAAGACTTTAAATACTGTCTGGAGCATGTTGGTAAGATCTTAGCCACTGCATTCTTCATTAAATTAAAGTTACTTGACTCAAAACTTTCCAAAAATAAACTGGTCACAAAACAAAAATGAATGAATGAATGAATGAATAAATTATTTTTTGATGAGAGAGGATTTCTGAGAAAGTTATACTGTGTTCAGCAGAATTGATAGTCATGCTAGTTTGGGCATCATTTTTAGGAGATCTAACATAACTCACACCTCAGATTCTAGATGTACAATGGAGGAAAACCAATATGACACATTTTGTTAGAAGTCTACTTATGATTTCTACTTTTCACTCACACTGAGAATTCAACTTTCTTAACTCTGATCAGTACTCCCTGTTAGGTGACCTTCATTTGTGCTTACTGATTTAGATAATGCATTAATTTGCTCACATTGCTGTAACAGTCAAGCTACAAATTGAAAGTAAACCTCTGAATATTCTCCAATAATTATGGAGGATGAAATTCTAAGATCAAGTTGTTGTTATGCTCAAAAGTTTCTGTCCTAGACTAGTAGACAGTTGCCGTCCTCTTAGTTCTCCACATGGTTTTTTCCTCTGTACCAGTCCATCTCAAATTCCCTTTCATTTTGGAAAAAAATTAGACATATTGGATTAAGGGCCATTCAAAATAACCTCAGTGAATATCTTATTTTCAAATACTGCCATAGGTACAAAAAATGAATTGGTTAGGGGAGCAATTTATTTAAAAAATGTTACCAACTGAATATTTCCTAAACTTGGCTTTGTTCAATCTTAAAGAAAAATCTGCTTGCTAATAATTGACTAATATTTTTCTGATGAGTAAATAGAGGAGCAGAATGAGTATCTAAGTTACCAGCAGAGAGCTAGCACACAAAGAATCTTCAAATACAAGTCCTGGCTTTCTCCCTGCAGTTTAACATTACTGACGACCACAAAACTATGCTATTGTGATCATCTCACTAAATTGAAAAGAGTAGTACAATAACTGCTGTACAGGTCAACATTTCCCATGTGTTTTCCTTTTTTAGATTCATTATTTTTAAGTGTGTATGTGTGTGTGTGTGTCTGTGTGTGTGTATCTGTCTCTCTGTGTATGTGTGTGTATGTGTTTACATCTGTGTGGGAGAGTGTGCAGATGACTTTAGGTGCCCTCAAGTCAGAGGCCTAGTATCCCCTAGAAAAGAGATACATGTCATTGTGAGAGGGCCCTGGAAGCTGAATCCAGGTCCTCTGTGAGAGCAATATAGACTCTTGGCTGCTGAACTACCCCTCCAGCCACTTCCGTGTATTTTTACAATTAATTTTATCATAAATCATCTAAGGAAAAAACAAGTCACTTTTTGGCAATGAAAATTTTCCCTCTTCAATAATTTCAGTATTTTTCTATTCACAGGCTTTTAATGATCTCCCGTTTTGTCCACAGTGTATGATCTAATCTAACTGCAAAAGTTTTCATTCTCTTCCCATTTGTTTTCATTTTTAAATGAGTGACATCAGCTATTCAGCTGCACAAATTGATTTTTTATCTTCCCAGTGCATCACTGATCAATTAATGAATAGCCTTTTTCTCCATCATCCATCGTTAAAATAAGTATATCTAATTCATACATTTTCCTCTTATTATCATGGTGATATGTGTTATTCTTTTTTCTCTGGTGATTTATGAAGAGTTTATGACTTTATAAAACCTCATGGCTTTAACAGAGTAGGGAAATTGCATTCACTAAGATATATTCAATTGAGAGTCAAACTGGGAAGGAGTATACATACATCAAAGAATCAAGGACAGATAGAAGTAATGAAAGTGTATTATGCCACATTCTAAACAAGATTCTATTACCAAATAAAAACTTTATGTTTTCTGATATGAATCTAAAGTAAGAATAAGAGGAAGGTAAAAGTTAGTACAGGCTGAATTGCTTTGCATAGTGTAGATTAAATAACACAGCATTTAAGATGAAGAAGAAGAAGAAGAAGAAGAAGAAGAAGAAGAAGAAGAAGAAGGAGGAGGAGGAGGAGGGAATATGATCAAAATTCATTGTATAAAATTCTCAAAGAACTTATAAAACTGAGGAGAATAAAAGAATAGTACCCTACATATATTTCTCCTCCTAGAGACAAATGACAACAAAAAGAGATACAAATATCAACAACTAATAACTAATACAGCCCAAGTAATTGTGGCTAAAACTTTGAGAAAGCACTTCATAAATGTTCATGTATCATTAAGGCCTTTAAATTTATTAACTGAGGATATAATGTTCCTTCTCTGTCAATTTTTCTATAAAATCTCCTGTAGCTTTATGTTACTCATTATGGGTATGTGTGTGTGAGTGTGTGTGTGTGTGTGTGTGTGTGTGTGTGTGTGTGTGTGCCATTTAGTAAATTTTGGAGAATTCTTAAATAATAATCCCAGAATCTAGGTAGGAAATAAGGTTGAAGATTGATCATAAAGAGTCAACTAGTACCTAAATAGAAAATCATCGGAAGGATAAATTTTATAGTGTAATAGAAAAAAATAACATACACATAACACATAACATACAATGATTTATTAGTTATTAATTATGTTTATTCATATTAAGTGACAGAAAATCTGAGCCAACTATCCAGAAATTTTATAAAATTCAAATCTCATATAAGATTATACATTCATACATCATAGTAGGCATTGTGATTAATTATCCAGATTTCCATTTGAAATATAGAGATTAGTATACAATTTCTCTTTCTTAATGAAATAAAAACTATTTAACAAGTTGACCCTATATACTAAAGGACATCTATTTAATATTAAACCTTTTATTTCCTAAAATTTTTCAATATTTGTTAAGATTAAAATAAATGAGTCTTCATGCATTAGAAAATAACTGCATTCAGTGCAGGCATGCATGTAATGAAAAACAAATTCTTGTTTATACTAGTTATACTATTTGCAAGTAATCTTTGTACTAAGAGTCAGAACATGAAGAGAGGACTGCTGACTCTCTGATGTGAACACTACAAATATTCCAGAAGGAACACTTACTACAGTAGCTTATTAGGACTGCCATTTTTATCAAAAGAAGTGCTACTGTGTGTTCACACTCAGCTTTACCATAGAATGACATTTCTGTACCACTCACAAAGAGGAAAGGCCAGGATATCAGACATGGCAACACATGGTCTCCATGATCCCTGGCCAGTATAACTGTAGGCCCTAATTACAAGGCAGACACTTAATGCTTCTGCCTAGTTTGTTTCAGTTTTAACAACTTTTTTTCTAAAGTCATTTACTTTAAAGTACCTCTTGAAATTTACTTAAAACTAATTCCAAATTAAAGATATGGATGTATTAAAATCCTTACCTTCTTAAATAAGACAGTTGGAAGTCTTCAAATTGCCAATTTCAGAAAAGAACCCTTAGTTAACCCACAGGTAACTTAGTTGCTCTATACTACACCAGGCTCACCAAAAATCACATTCGTCAATAAGTGGCTGTGTGTTATTGTGTTTCGCTGCTCCTTCCTTTTATAACCTCATTCCTCCAACTGCAGTTTTTCTTCATAGACTACCAAAGGAGTTAAGAAATTGCTTTCTTTTTAGTGGGACCCTGTGGATGGCTCATAAACAGGCATTTGGTAAGTTGGCAAAATATTGTACTATGAATGTCCACTAATGATGCCCCATTGTTTTTAAATCTCCTTCACAGTGTGTTACTGCACTAATTAAGAGCTGACTTAGGCATAACTTGTGCTCCTGAGGAGTCACACAGTTGATATTAGTTAACTCTGTGCTTCCCAGGTTCTCTGGGATTGCTGGAGGACTTATGCCATATTTTGGATCACATTGAGAAATAAAATCATATGCCATTTTGGTATTCTCTCCTCTTCAACCGGAAATTATGAGGTTCTTCTCAAGACAAAGTTTATGAAAATCAACTTACAAAAGTACCAGGCAGACATAAAGTCATGCACCAAGTCAGAAATCCATTCAAGTTATCAATACAGTGTTTCTTTAGGTAACAGGGAACGCCTGCAAATATTACAATACAAATCATCCCTCAACAAAATCTGCAAATAATAGGCACCTTGAGTTGTGTACTATTATTTCACTCACTTTTGACCTTAAAGGCAGAAAATGACTAAAAGGTTTTCTGAGTAAATATAACTAGCAAGAATAAAATTAAATTCCTGTCTGCATATTTCTAAAATCTGTATATATAGCAGTTAAATAGAAATAGTTCATGATTGATTCTTGTTTTTCAGAGGGAAGTAAGAGTGCCTTTACTCTGTGTCTGTGGGGTTTTGACTGAGATTGTCCCCCAAGGCCCAAGTATTCTGAAATTTTGCCCCCAGTTGGTGGCACTGTTTTGGGTGGTCTTAGAAGGTGTGGCCATGCTAAAGGAAGCACATAACTAGGGGCGGGCTTAGAGAGTTCTTAAGCTGTGCCAGATGCCCAGACACTCTCTCCTTCCTGTGCCTGCTTGAAGATGTGGGTCTCTGCTTTCTGCTCCTACTCCAGCCACCTCCTGCCACCATGTGTCCCAATCAAGAGGGACTCTAATTCCCCTGAGGAAGTAAGCTGAAATAAACTCTTCCTATTATAAGTTCCCTTGGTCATGGTGTTTTATCACAGCAACAGAAAGTAACTAATACACTCTCCATCCCATTGAATCACACCATGTCTTGGGAAATGTTGACTAGCTCCATAACTGAAATTTTCTATAATTAAGCCTGTCTCTCAGACCATTAACAAAGAAAGAAGCTACTGATTTGTCCGCTTTTTCTTAAAAATAGGAGACGCTTATAAAAGACGTGTTCAAAACACTGATACATACTTTTCCATTCTGTATTGTCTCTCTTCCTAGAATTTGGTGTACTATTTTTGCTTTGTATTGGAAAACATTAACTTTTCCCAATTAGTTTAAGAATTTTAATTTCTCCAGAACATAAAATCTTATGTTGATAAATAACAAACATTTACAATGCAAACATAAACATGTTTCTATTTCACAGGAGAGTTAAATGTATAATCAGAGGAAATTATATTAACTTAAATAAATGCTTTTTTATAATATTGCTAGAATAGGTTGGCAATAAACCATGTGCAAAGATACAGATATTTTCCTAAATTGCTTTTTCAAAAGTGCATTTGGAAGGAAAATTAAATGTGGTCTTTGAACACTCTAAATCAGTATATAAATTAAAAGTATTATAAGAGATATGAAAGACTTATTTTGGTAAAGCTCAATTAAATCATCTTAGAAGCTGGATATCAATATCAACTTCTACTTTACCAGCTCAATTAAGAAACTTAAACTTCTTTCTCTAAAGCTGTTTCAACTCCCATGTAAGCTTGATGTTTCACAGTTTAAACCAGATAAATATTACCATCTGCTTAGTTACATACACAGCATATCTAAAGCAAAACTATTTATTGATTACTGATAGCAGACTATTAAAATGATAGTGAAAGTACTGTATTTAGAGTAAAGAACTAGATTTAACTCTTTAAATATTCATATATTCCAGAGAAGAAACACAGGCCTAAAGTTTATATACCACACAAATGATCCAAGCACTCAATTCAAATAAGCCATCTGCAGCAGCCTGATGATCCATCTGTGCAAATATTTAAACACTGACAGCACAGGTGAGCAGTCACCATAAATCCCTTGAATTAAAATATATAAGTACATATGCACAGATGCACAGATGTATATCTAAACTGACATTAGTTCTGCACAATTACCAAACTTGAAATTTAAAACTGATCATCTAATTACAAATACGTAGTCTTTCCTATATGGGTAAAGAGGAAAAGCTCCTATATCATCCAGTGATAGAACAGAGACCATGTAGAATAATGAAGTTACACCACCTGCTTATATATAAAAAATATATCAGGTAGTGAAGGTCAGGTGGCAGGGTGACCAACTCAATGTACTTGAACATCCATTTTAATAATAACTTGTTTGTCATATCAATAAATTTTGCTACAAAAAATTAGATCTATCCTTAACAAAAGGTATAGCCCAAAAATTTAAAGTGAACTCAACCAGAGTACAGATATGTACTTCCTATGTACAGATATGTACCATCACCATTACTGTTAGGAATCAAAAGTACTAGTTCATTAAGTTTTTATTTAGAAATAGGATGAATATGAGAAAACATATATCAGTATATATTGTCAAATGTGCTCAGACTAATCACACAGTGTAGCTGATCTATCTGTTTGGGTCAAAAAGTCTATAGAGATAAAAACATACCAGAACTTTTCTGAGGCTCTATGCCCACACCCAGGTAATGACTGCCTCCTCTCTGGAGGACTTGTTCTGCCATGATGGCTGGCCAAGGGTGAAACCATCTCTATTAAACTCTAGCCTGGCTCTCATTCCATTTGTTTCTGAAAAATTATATATACTGAATAATCAAATAAGTATAATCATGGAGAACTTACTGGATAGAGGACAGGAAGAGAATATATGATCTCTAAGAAGGTGTGATCTATTTGTATCCATTGAACAACTTGAGACTTTAATTTGTAGATTATCGTTCAGAGAAAGTATAAAAGCAATCTTTAATTAAGGAACTTGCCTATTCTTCCTGGTAAGCAGTATTTACTGAAAGATTATTGCTGTAGAAATATATCCGTAATCAATTCACTCATTCTCTATACCAGTTTTGGAGCAGTGCCTAATGTGACAGATGGGGAAATGAAAATGCAACTGCAAAATTATCTTTAGACTCATCCACCATCACTTTAGTACCTGGCTTTTTAAAATATTATTGTGTTATATCACTATCTAAGGGAAGGGTTTGAGATAAAATGAGTAGTTGTTTACAGTACATGTTTCCTGGACATTGGTAACCTAATCAGGAAATTTAGTATGGAACTTTAAATACTAAAAATTAAATTTTCAAACACTTATAAATACAAAAAATTTCAAAAATAAAGCAGGGAAATATGTTTCAAAGATGTTTTGATTAAAACATTTAACTTCATTGATTTTAAATATTAACTGGAGTTAAAATAAAAATATTAGCCTAACAAAATTACTACTCTCATTTTCTGATGAAAGGATTTGTATAGCAAACTTTATTACGTATTTCTTAGTCTGTGTCTGTGATTTTTACAACAGTTCTTTATGGTTATATCTTCTATAAGAAGTTTTATACAGCAACAAACATTTTAATGTCATCAATAGGATGGATTAAATCTAATAGTGCATTAAAATAAAAGATTTCAATTAATAGAATTTCAAATTCAGTAAATATTATGTAACTGCCTTTTATTTTTATATTTTAGAGTTTTCGTGTGTAGAAGTGTTCAGTTTCTATATCGTGTATGTTTTTTTTTTCTTTTTCTTAAAAGTATCTCACACTAGAGCTATGAGGATCAGGACCCAGATTTGGTTGAGAATGCTGAGTCTGTGGCTGCAGTGTGTTGTTGACTTTCAACAGTGTTGACAACCTAGTCATGGACTTGGCATGAACTGAGTCTCACCCACTTCTATAGTACACTTTGCTGATTAGATAGTATAAATGTGCTTGAAATGCAGGAATTTATGTTTAAAGTATTTGTAGTTCTAGTCTCCAAACATATGTGGTGTGAAAAACTGAAATAATTTAACAATAAAGCATCCCATAGTATGATAAAAAAAAATATGCAATTCAACTGAACAGTCCCTATTCAAATGAAAAAGTAAAAATGGCCAATAAGTGCATGAAAAACGTTCAACATCCATACCCACCAGTAAAATGGAAATAGAAACTGTGTTGAGGGCTACGGAGATAGTTCATTTGAAAATGTACTTGTTAGGCAACCGTGAGGACCCGAGTTTGACACTCAGAACAGGTGGTAAAATAAGAGGTAGCCATAGAGGCTTGAGCTGAAACCCCACTCTGGGAAACAAATCCCTGCGTCTTTCTGCCCAGCCAGGCTAACTTACATGACAAGCTCTAGTCCAAAAAGAGACTCAAAAACCAAGGGGATGTCACCTGAAGAATAATGCTTGAAGTGACCTTTGTCCTTCACACATGTATGCACACATGCAGACATGCACATGAATATGTACACATACGCACACTAAACAAGAAAATGGAAGAATTCAAAAACATTGAGATTAAATCTCACTTTAGTCAGAATGGCTGCCACAAACTAAAACACGGATGATGGCAAGGATTTGGGATGGTGAGCGTGACCCTATTCACTGCTAGTGGGAAAGTAAATTATTCTACCAACTAGCCACCTTGTACATAAGCATGAACAGAATAGAAAAGGATATGGGCATAAAGAAGGCTATCGGAGAACTAGAAGGTTAAGGGGAGAAAGAATGAGAAGGATGAGGGTCTAAGAGAACAGCACAGGGTGAATGGGTTGAAATATGTTATATGCATTATGGAGATAAAGCAAGAACTCTCTATGTCATTAATATACAAATAGATATT
>NW_008348795.1:3064588-3067399 GCF_000622305.1 Nannospalax galili
ACAAATAGATATTTGTATATTATAATATAAATAATTTACAGAAAAAAAGACAGGAAAATTTTGAGCCTAGCTTTGACTTGCTCCAATGTCCACACATTTTTACTGTTAGACCATCTCCATATTTTTTGACTAGTGAAGCAAGATGGTGTCATGGATTATGGAATGGTCAGAATAATGGCTTTACCCTGATTTTTATTCTTTAAGCACAATTAGATTATTATAAAATGTTTAACTGATACAGATTTTACACTCGGTATGTCCGTGTTTATTCACACAAGTGCTTTGTTGGTTTATTAACCCAAAATCTAACATAAATGCTCACTAGAAGAAAAGTAAAATTATTCCTCAAATATTAACTAAAAGTTTTTGTCCATTTGAAATGTCAACATATGAGACTAGATTGGTAGATATGAGATGTTGCACAGAGTAGAGTGGAGGGAGGAATGAGGAAAGGCTTTTCAGTGATATCAAGAGTGAGAAGAGGAGGAAGCTCGGTGGGACACCGCACAGGGGACTATGGACGAGAATACCAGACTGTATAAAAGGACATCTGCTGCCAGGGCAGTTGCACATAGATGGCAGCATTCACAAGAACTGCAAACCGAAGCCAATCAAAACCCAGAGTGTGTGGGAGAAATAGCGAAGATGCCCCAGCCTCACTTAAGGATCTATTTGCAACTGACTGCTGCTGGGGAAGAGTCAGTTTTCCTTAAGGGTGTGAAATCTGGTAAGTTGATCAGACTCCAAGGAATGGATGTCCAGTCAAGAGCATTTTGTGATACAAAATAGACTTGATTGGCTGCATAAAGAAGAAACAGAGAGAGAGAGGGGGGGGGGAAGGAAGGAAAGAAGGAAGGAAGGAAGGAAGGAAGGAAGGGGAGGAAAATAATAAAGGAATTGAACTCATGGTGGGGTAGGATTGAGATGGTGGAGATGGGGAGAGTATCTGAATATGATCGGAATACTGTGTATAAAATTCCCTAAATATAAATAAAAATATTAAAAATATAAGATAATTATGATTTACAAAGATAAAAATAAGTAATTTGAATTCTTCATAATAAAGAAGCAATAAATGTCGAAGGAATACTATATTCAGCCTAATTTAAAGATTATATAACATTTATATCTCAAAACAACCCATATCACATACTAATATGTACATATATTTTGTTTTATGAATCATTTAAAAATAGAAGGAAAGAATTGCGAACACAAATCACAATATTTAAACACAAAATGGCAAACTAAAAGAGCATCAAATCTGTTAAAAAGGAGATTAAGGGTCAGTGAGATGGTTCAGTTTGTAAAGGTACTTGTGACCAAGCCTAACTACACAAGTTCCATCCCCCAGACCCACATGGTTGAAGGAAAGAATCTGCTCCAAAAGTTTTCTTCTGACTTCCACAAGCACAATGTTGCCTGTGTTCACATGAAAGCACACAGAAATATGTACATAAATTTAATATTTTTTTAAAAGATGAAATATATAAAAAAAATCTTCAAATGGCAGAAATAAAAGATGAAGCCAGGGAACATTTTGATTCTTTCTTAATTTTGTTGTTTAACTATTAATCCCTATGTCTTTAAGTGCCTGACAGGCATAAAGCTCTTTAGTTAAGGATAAAGAAAAACAGCATACATCTCTGAGGAATGAAGCACATGTTACCTACACAAGATAAACTTAAAACAAGCTTTCTCAGTCCCTATTCTTGGACCCCAGATACAAGCAGGACTCAATAAAAAAATCCTATTGTGATGACATCTTAATGTAATTTTCATATTAAAAAGCCAACAGCAACATTTAATTTTGTTTACTTTAGTTACTCCTAGTAAATTAGGAGACCCGAATATGTTTTCTTTTTCCAGATCATATCTCAACAGCTAAGAAATCTAAGAGCATTCTAAGTAGAGAGAAAGCTCTCTGTAGTTCACTTCATCATCATGACTGATCTCAGACTTTTAATTTCTTCCCACAGAATAGTTCTAAATATGCTTTTTCAATAATTTTATGCTTCTCTTTAAACAAATTTTCAAACACATTATAAGTGAAAGAAGACAGGCAGTCCAGTATTATAATAAAGCAGGAATAAAAGCTCATGAAATAACCATATGTACAGTGCTATGAAAGATAACATCTTCTGACACACATCTTCTGTCAAACTGGTTGCATACTTTGAAACCTAGAAAAATCTCTTCCATACATGGCAAAAAAATGAAAATTGAATGTTACTGTAAATGTCTATTCACATTTATGATTAGGTGGCTAACTTCCCTTTTTCTTTTTCAGTTTCCTTTGTATAAATAGAACAGATTTTGCCTAATTGATATCTACAAACATAAAACACACATCTTCAGTCAAACTGGTTGCATACTTTGAAACCTAGAAAAATCTCTTCCATACATGGCAAAAAAATGAAAATTGAATGTTACTGTAAATGTCTATTCACATTTATGATTAGGTGGCTAACTTCCCTTTTTCTTTTTCAGTTTCCTTTGTATAAATAGAACAGATTTTGCCTAATTGATATCTACAAACATAAAAACTTCAGAATGACATGGTTAATACTAGGCAATCCTATTGAATCAGCATTATGGTCCAAATTCAATTTCTATTTTTTGAAATACAAAATCTGCTCATATCAAATATACAATTCATTTTAACTTTCATAAGAATGTATCTAAAGGGCTTTTCTTATTAAGAGCTTATCTTACTGTAAATATGTTGAACTATGTTGTGATTTATTATCTTTAGTACCTTTGTCCTTTTTTATTAATAAGTAGACTTTATTGCAATTTTGTAATTTTCAT
>NW_008348795.1:3068132-3069086 GCF_000622305.1 Nannospalax galili
GTCAGGTAAATACGATAATTATTTAGTAGAAACCTAGTAATGTTATCCCCTATGTCCTGTGACCTGTTTAGCCTCAGGTTCTTAATCCTAAACTTGATATCAATGTAAGGTGTGGAGTTCATCCTAGAAAGTAGACCTTAACTCCGATACAAGATTGGTTGCTTAGTCCCATACTGTTTGTGCCAGTATTGCACCAGTGGGCATATCATGCCAGGCCATTTCTTGTCTTAGTTCACAGGACTCAGAGTTGGGTAAGTTTGATGATTAACTTTTCTTACTGGTAGCTTGCATAGCACCTTCCAGTACAATGAATCCTAGCCCATAGAGATGAGAATCTGAAATCAGCACCAGCTTGATTTCTCCTTGATCTACAGCTCCTGTATGCAGTGTCTTCAGCAATCGGTCCTTAACCTCTAGTTATGGTGGGTAACCAAGAGTAGGATCAGGAGGCAGTATTGTTTGAGGGTCCATGGGTGAAAGAGTCCATTTATGGCATTTCATTTTTTTTTCATTAGCCTATGATGGCTACAAAGAGGAATGTCCCCCTGTTATAGGGTTACTCCTTTTATTCTCTTTTTATGATGTATACAGTTTAAGAAGCTCTATAGTGGTAGATTTTTCAAAGGTCTTAGTTTTTATATATCATTCTATGTTTTCTCCTCTGCTCTGCCCTCTCATTTCCTACCCCATTTAACTCTTCTTGTATTACATTCCCCTTTTCCCTTCATTTCGTTGCATTCTGCCACCCCTCCTAGTCAGCTCCCTTCCCAACCCCTGAAAATGTATTAGTTTCTCAATCGCTCTGAATTTTCAAATTGAAACATGAATTTCTAAAATTTCAAAGCTAGCATCCAGTTATGAGAGGATTATGTGATGTTTATGTTTTGAGTTCAGGTTACCTCACTCAGAATAATTGTTTCCAATTCTATACATTTTCCTGAAAATTTTATAATT
>NW_008348795.1:3069612-3074639 GCF_000622305.1 Nannospalax galili
TCATTGTAATTATCCGCCTCATCAGGCTCTTACAAGACTTTTGCTCCCTCTTCCATCATCATTCCTGAGCTATAACAGGAGGAGTGATGTTGACTTCCCATTTAGGGCTAGATACTCTGCAGTTTCTCATGATCTGCACAATGACTACTTGTGTATCTCTGCATAAAAATCTATCTACTTCAAGAAGTTTCTCTGATGAGAGTTGAGAGAGTCAATACTCTATGTGAACAGGACTAAGTTATTAAGAGGTTAATACTATTAGAGCAGAATAATTATAATAATAGCTCTTTCCCTATGGCCTGTGACCTGTCTAGCCACAGATTCTTGCCTTGTTAACATGAATGGTGCATGTTGTGGGTTCCAGTTTATGGAGTGGACCTTGAGTCAAATTAGAAATTCTTTGATTAGGTGCTCCATAATGTCTGTAAGACTTGTGTACTACTAGGTATGACTTGCCAGACCAGTTGTTATAGCATCTTTCTGGATTAAATTGAAGATCATTTTCACCTGTTAGCTTTCATAGCAACTTTCAGCACTATGAAATGTATTTTGATCATATTCACACCCAGTCCTTTACTTCCTTTATGTGTAACATCTCCTAGATCCACCACTGTCTGTTTATCTCCCTCCAACTTGGTGTCTTTTTTATCATTTTTATTTAAGTTTTGAAAATTTTATACAATATAGTTTGATCATATTTAGACCCTCTCCTCTATCTGCACTCCTCTTTTAGACCCCCCAACAGATTTTGTTCACTCTGTCATACACGTTAAGTCTTATCTAGTCAAATTTGTTTGCCCAAATGTCTGTCAGTATACATCCATCCTCCAAAGCCTTGTTAACCTATCTAGTGTAACACTCTTAAAGAAAACCAACTCTTGACCTCCCAGTAGTTATTAGTTGTCGATAGTTCTTCAACTCTTATCCCTGAATAGGATACCTATATAAAAACTCTGCCACTCAAATTTCAGGGATGATTGCAAAATAGGGGAGGAAATAAGTGGAAGATCAAGAAGTGGTTGATCACCATAAGGAAACAGATATTTCCAGACAGCTGTGAAGATACTTATTTTAATTACACCAATAGTAACAGCATAAACAAGACCCATGAAAGCTCAAGCTAGGTAAAATCCCAAGATAGAAGTAAACAGGTGGATAATAAGCCCTCTTTAAAAAACTTATTTTTCATTATTTATTTATTTTACATATTGTGTATGAGAGTATTGCTGCAGGTATGTAAGTGTATTCATGTTGTACAATGCCCAAGCATGTCAGAGGAGGGCATCGGATTCCACTGGAACTAGAGTTATAGAAGGTTGTTAGCTACCATTTGGGTCCTGAGAATCAAACCTGAATCGTCCTCAAGAGAAGTCTGTGTTCTTAATTGCTGAGCCATCTCTCCAGTCCTATGAAACCTCTTTTTAAAGATAATCAATTGAGTCTAATTTGTGCTGCCCATAAATTCATGTGCGTGGGGTCATCCACTGAGGCATATTTGATCTACCAGTGGTCACTATCTTAAACAATACAAAACAAAACAAAAAACACAAAGACTGACTATTCCTTCTCCAGAAGCCATGAACTGTCAAAGGCTCTTTGGGTCGAAGTAGGCACATGGACACCTTCCCTCCATGGTAGAATGTTGACTGGCTTAATTTTGTGTAGGTCTTATATATGGACAACCAGAGCTGCTTTGGTTCATGAATGCAGTGCTCCTGCTGTGTTCAAAAGACACTACTTTGCTGGTCCTCTGTAACTTATGGCTCTTGCAGTCTTTCATACCCACAGGGTTTCACAAATTCTATCTTAAAAGCTTTAGAGTCAAGTTTGTGTCTTTCTATTTGAGTTCATCTACTGGAGCCAAAGGAATGATTTTTAAACTACAAGTTTGATTTCTGTTTATGTTCTGCGTATTCTCCATGGTAACTGATAGGTTGGCATTTACATTTTCTAGAAAGTTATTTTCAGTGCTGGTCAGAGTCATCTTTTATAAAGTTTGCATTTGTTTATAAATTTTTGTTTTATATGTACGT
This sequence comes from Nannospalax galili, assembly GCF_000622305.1. Lineage (NCBI taxonomy): Eukaryota > Metazoa > Chordata > Mammalia > Rodentia > Spalacidae > Nannospalax > Nannospalax galili. The sequence continues at coordinate 3,071,646 of NW_008348795.1, forward strand.
TTTACTTTTACCTTCATGTATGTAGGTGCACCTGTGTTATATAATACCCATGGAGGCCTGAAGAAAGTGTTGGATCCCCTGAACTGAATTTACAGAAAGCTGTTGTCCAGCATGTAGTTGCTGGGAAATCAACCTGGGTTCTCTGGAAGATCATCCAATGCTCTTAATCACTGAGCCATCTCTCAGTCCCCATAGTCATATTTTAATGATTTATTCCTGGTTTTGAGATTATTCTCTTAATCCCCCTTTCTATTTTCTCCAAGTATTCTTAGAAAACATGTTTATATATGCTACTTCTTAAAAATTTATTTTATTTTTTAATTATATGTATGCAAGCATGCTTGTGCACATGAATGCAGGTACCCATGAAGTCAGAAGAGGGCACTGATCCCCTGGCGTTTGAGTTACATGAAGTTATATGTTACATGACACGAGTTTCGAGAACTGAACTTGGGTCCTCTATAAGAGCAAGGTGCGTTCTCAAACACTTAGCATCTCTATCTCCCTGTCTTCTAGAACTCAGAGTTATCTATTGTTTTCATTATTTGATTTTCTTCCTTTAAAAACATTGATTTGAAATTTCATTGTAACTGAAGCCATGTTAGATGTCAGTGAAATAGTCAATCTGTAAAAACAAACAAACAAACATAACTCTGTACAGGAAGGAAAAAAGAAATAGACAAATAATTAAAAAAAGAAAATGAAGCTGGGTGTGGTGGCACACAACTTTAATCCCAGCGCTGGGGAGGCAGAAGCAGATGGATCTCTGTGAGTTCATGGTCAGCCTGGTCTACATAGTGAGTTCCAGGACAGCTGGGGCTACAGGGACCATGTCTCAAAAAGACCAAAAAAAAAAAAAAAATAGAAAAGGCTATAGTGATGGTGGTCTTCTAAACCTCAAAATGAGTTGAATTTAACATGTAAAATGGAAGTTCAAGCATGTATGAAGAGTTTTATACCAAAAATCTAATAAAAATCATTAAAGTGCATCCTATGTTTCCATCCTCTTATTTTCAGGGGTGTCTGGAAGGAAACAAATTTGAGAGACTGGGATTATTATTTATTATTTCCTCTAATGCTTCTTTTCAGTCAATCTGTATATTTTTTATTGACCCTTTTTAATTTCATACATTTCCCACTCAAATGTAGACTGCCTCCCCCATCCATGCCTCCCTCTATACTCCCACTAAATACTATGCACTCTGCCAGTCATGCTGAGTCCTGGTGTTTGTACCCAAATGTCCTTCACTGTAAATGTGTCCAGTGGAGTCTAGTCAGCCCATCCCGTGGTTGTATGTAAGACATACTCTCCCTCACCCAGCAGCAATCAGTCTCAAATAGTTCTTAATCTAGTGCTAGCCTGCCACCTATTTCTCACCTCCCTTTTGGGCCCTTGTTTAATTGAGCTGACAATGGGTCCTGTGCTCAATGCCACTGCTGCCATAAGCTTACATGAGCAAGTCTGCTGTGGCCTGGAAACCTCTACCTCCCTGTGTTCATGAACCTGCCCTGGCTCCTGCAGTCTTTCTGTCTCCTCTTCTGCACTGGTCCCTGAGAAATGGGTGGGTGAGATTCCATATAGGAGTCCCATCCTACACTCTACTTGGCCAGTTGTGTCCTTTGTGCATCACACTCTGATGTACAAGTCTCATTTGTGACAGTTGAGGGGTTTATTAGACCTCTCTCCTCTTTCTACCCCTTATTATGTTATGTTCTATGAGCCTTAGTTGTCCAGATTTGACTGCAGATGTGTTACCGAGTGCTGGATATCTCCCAGACATAGGTTCTCTGTGCCTGACCAGATTTGTAACCCTGCAGTAACCCCTCCCCATTGCTGCAAAAAGATTCCTTGATGAGTGCTATATGGCATCCTTGTCACTTTAAGGGAGGTCTCTTCTATCTGGTGCTGTGTTCCCAGACAAGTACAGATATGCATTAATGTTCAGCGACTCTATGTGTGTTTCTCATAAGGTTTCTGGGCCATCACATTTCCCTCTAGGTTTCCTAGCCCCCAAGATTCACTAATCTCCAGTCCTTTTTCTCCCTTCCAGCTTCCCTCCTCTCTCCCTCCCTAGTCACAGTACCCCCATCATCCTTAACCTCACCCCAATACCTCCCGACTCCTGCCTTCTTTCCTCTCCTGAATTCCCTCCCTCCCTGAAACCATGGTCCCTTGAATGTCCTCTTTCCTTTCCTCCCTGCCGATTACACCCACTTTTTTCCAACTCCCTCTGGTAACATCTGTCCCCTACTATCCCCCTTTCAGGTAGTTTCTTTTACTTTACTTCCATGTATCCTTTCCATTTACCTGGCTCTGGTGTTACATCAGAATTTATATACTCATATATGAGGGATTGGTGCTGAAATCCACAAATATGGGAAAATATATACTGCTTGCTTTTCTGCACTTGTGTTACTTCTCTTAGCATAACACTCTCTAGCTCCATTTCCCTTCAAATTTCATAATTTTATCTTTTCTTACTGCTAAGTAGAACTCCATTGAGTAAATGTACCACATTTTCATTAACCATTTGTCAATTGAGGACATTTAGGTTGTTTCCATTTCTTACCTATTGTGAAGAGAGCAGCAACAAACATGGATGTACACGTACAGTATGATGAATCCTTTGCTTATATGCCAAAGACTGGTATCACTGGATCGTATGATAGCCTAACTTTTTTTAGTTTTTTGAAGGTTCTCCACACTGCTTTTAATAATGGTCGCACAAGTTTGCATTCCTACCAGCAGTGAATGAGCATTCCTCTTTCTCCACATCACTCCAGCATTTGGAGTCTTTCGTTCTCTTGATCTTTGCCAATGTGACTGGGGTAAGATGGAATCTTAAAGTGTTTTTTAATTTTTTATTTAAATTTTTAATAACTACATGATTAGAAGAAACATTTCATTACAGCTTTAACATATTCGGTAACACACTCCAGAGCAAGAGTACATCTCTTTCACAAGTGGCTGCAAGTTTCTAGGTTCACAGTTGA
>NW_008348795.1:3074902-3113050 GCF_000622305.1 Nannospalax galili
TACTAACACTTAGATGTTTGCACATGCGTCTCGTCTCTAATCTCTATGTATCTGATTATTACTAGTCACACTTGGTTACACTCGGATCCTTGGCACCTGAGTATGGATATAAAGTCATCAGGTACATTTCCGTGGTAATATTATCACCTCTACTAATTAACATGAAGTAAATTTTTATACTTCCTCCTGTGTATATCATACAGAACATCTCATACAGCCTTATTCATCTATATACCTGCTTCCCAAATGGCACCCTCCCATACCCCCCAACCCCACACCACACTGGAGCCCATCTACTCTATCATCCCTGTTATTGTCCACTGTGTTGTCGGCACCCCCAGCCATTCCCCAGTGCTTGTCCATCTGTTAAATCTAGTCAGCCTATCTAGAGGTCTTTGTTTTGGGCAGGTCAGCCATTCCTCATCTAGCAGCAATCAGTTGGTAATATTCCTTTAGATAAGATTGGGTTCTGCTGTTCATTTTCTCAGTTCTATGCTGGGTTACTATCTGGGAGTCCCTTTGGCCACTCTGGCCAACAACTCAAAAGAAAGTATTGCCCGTCTGGCATTGTTGCTTGTTATGTAGCCTTTAGCTATACATATGGAGTCTTAAAAAATTATGTTGACCCCATTAATCTTTGGTTATACTTTCCTTTTGGGTGTTTAAGACCCTACAATTGGCCCAGATAAACCAATTTATTTTTACTCTTAAGGTCATTTGAGGATCTGTTCCTCGGGGGTCACGTGGGCTTGGGAGGAGCTCCTGGCTCCTTTCTTTTACCAGTTCCATCTATGTGAAGATAAGCCAAAGGTCCTGCTTAGTGCCTGAGCAGCTGGTGTCTGATTTACAAATTCCTTTACTATGCCTGTTTCTTGGAGGATGCTGCCTATTTTTTCTTCCAGCAGTTTCTGAGTTTGAGGTTTTATATTGAAGTCTTTGATCCATTTGGAGTTGACTTTTGTATACGGTGAATGATAAGGACCATGTTTCATTCTTTTTCAGGTGGAGAACCAGTTTTGCCAGCACCATTTGTTGAAGATGCTATCTTTCTTCCATTGTTTGTTCCTAGCCCTTTGTTAAATATCAGGTGGCTGAAATTATATGAACTCATCTTTGGGTCTTATATTGTGTTCCATTGATCTACGGGCCTGTTTTGTGCCAGTACCATGATGTTTTTATGACTTTAACTCTGTAATATAATCTGAGACCTGGTATGGTGAACCCCCAGCATTGTTCATTTTTGCACAAGATTGTTTTGGCTATCTGAGGTGTTTTATGATTCACTATGAATTTTAAGATGATTTTGACAAGCTCTGTGAAGAATGTTGTGGGTATTTTGATTGGGATTGCATTGGATCTATAAAATGCTTTTGGTAGGATGGTCATTTTCACAATATTGATTCTACCAATCCATGAGCATCATAGGTCTTTCCATCAAGTCTATCTTCCTCATTCTTCTTTCGTTTAGAATTTTGAAATTTATATTGTAGATATCTTTAATGTCTTTGATTAGGTTTATTCCTAAGTAATATTTTTGAAGCTCTTGAGAATGAGAGGGTTTCCTTGAGGGCTTTTTCTGATTGCTTGTTATTGGTAAATATATGTACCAATATACTGGCAGATAAATTTGAAGATCTAGACTCCTTAAGCAAAGTCTATGCCAAATTTTTAAAAAACACATTAATGGAATATTCAGGAATTGTGGAACAACATGAGATGATGAAATCTACATATCATAAGCAAACAGGAAGGAGAAGAAACAGAAACCAAAGGCATCGAAAAGATCTTCAATAGGATTCTACAAGAAAACTTTGCTAAATTAAGTATAAACTTACAATATTTGAGAACCACAGAAAACAACATTAAGACAAGATCAGAACAGAAAGTCCCCATGGCATATCATAGTAAAAACATTAAACATACAGAACAAAGAGAGGGTACTGAAAGATGCTAGAGGAAAACAAGTTACATATGTAAAGGAAAACCCATAAGAATTACAGCTGACTTGTCAATGCAAATTATGATTGCCAGAAGACAATGGAACAAAATATTCCCAGTTGTAAACAACCATGGATGCCAATACTGAATACTTTATTCCGCAAAACTATCTATCAAGGTCAAAAGGGGAACAGAAAATTTTCCATGGCACAAATAGGCTGAAAGAATTCCCATCTTCTAAGCCAATACTGCAGGGAATACTTAAAGCAATACAAAGGGCCTAAGAAATGAATGAGATGCCCAAGTGGCTAAAGAAAGAAAATAAAGAAAAGTATGACAACAGAAACACAAAATAGCACCACAAACACAAAGAAATTAAAATGTCAGTATGCAATACACCACTTTCAACAACAATACTAAATGTCAATGGCCTCAACTCCCCTGTCAAATGACACAGGCTGGTGCAGTGAATCAAGGGAAAAAAATCCCATCTTTTTTTTTTTTTTTAATCTTCAAGAAACTCATTTCACCTTCAAGAACAGACACTACTTTGGGTGAAAGGATAGAAAAGAATATTCCAATCAAATGACCCTAAGAAGCCACAGGCATCACAATTTTAATATCTGAGAAAGTAAACTTCAAATCAAAACTCATCAGAAGAGATAAAGAATGTTACTTCATTCTAATCAAAGGAACAATTGACCAAGATGATATTACAATCATCAACATTTATGCACCAAACTCTGGAGCAACCAATTTAATATAACCAGTAGTCCAAGACTATGAAACAGAGATTGACACCAACTCAGTGACCATGGGTCTTTCATACCACACTGTCTTCAATAGGTCCACTAGACAAAGAATAAACATAGAGACATCTGAATTAAATGATGTACTACAGAAAATGGACCTAACAGGTATATACAGAATATTCCCCCCAACCATGAAAGAATATATTTCCTACTCAGCAACTCATGCAATTTATTCTATAATTGAACATATTCTGGGGCACAAAAGAAATCTAATAAATGCAAAAAACTGAAAGAATTCCATGCCCTCTATCATACCACAGTGTAATAAAACTTGTAATGAACAGCAAAAGAAGCTCTAGTAAATACACAAACTTATGGGGATTAAACAACACAGTCCTGAATCACAAATGGGTCAAAGCAGAAATTAAGAAAGAAGTAAAGTATTCCTGGAACAAAATGAAAATGAGAACAACACAATAAAACCTCTGGGATAGCCTAAAATCAGTCCTAAGAGGGAAGTTTATAGCTCTTAGTGCCTATATTAAAAAATCAGAAAAAGCAACTTGACACTATAACTCAAGGTTCTTAAAAGGCAAGAACAAACTAACCCCAAACCTAGTAGATGAGAAGAAATAACAAAACTCAGAAAAGAAATTAATGAAATAGAAACAAAGAAAACAATACAAAAAAATCAATGAATAAGAGCTGTTTCTTTGAAAGTTTGAACAAGATATACAGACCCTTAGCCCAGTTAACCAAAAGAAATTTGTATATTTTTATGGAAAAAACTCTCAATTATATAATTTACAGTCATGTTCCTCACCAGATATCTCCAATCTACATGTAAAATAATGTTTTATGTTCATATGCATATATTATATAGAAATGTCTCTTAACTTTGATTATGTTTTATATAACACAGAATAAAAAACATAAAACATAATAGCATTATGAAGAAATATTTTGTGTGTTCACTATATACATACATGGTGTATTCAAGTAAGTACCCAGGTCCCCACTTACATGTGCATATATGCAGAGGCCAGAGTAGGAACTCAGCCTTCCTGTCATTCTCTACCTTATTAACTTGAGACAGGTTTTCTTTTTTTAGTATTTTACTTAAAAGTTAACTTATATAATATGCCTCTCAGATTCTAGAAATATATACTTAATAATTGGGTAGAAATATAAACAAATATTTCTATTCAAAGGCAATCATTGCAACATTGTCAATAATCCCTTAATTTTGGGAGGAAATTAATAAATTGTTATGGAAGAATTATTTTAAAAGTACATATGAATAAAAAAAATGATAAATCTATTAGTCGTGTGCAAGGAAAATGAAACAGGTTATTTTACTGAATGGAAGCTTACCCTTTAGTCTAGGCTGACCAGGCAGTGAAGCGTAAGGATCTGACCATCTTTGTCATCTACCATCCACTGATGCTGAGGTTACACAGAGCTGTGTTTGACCTTTTACATGGGTTCTGGGGATCCAAACTTAGATAAGAACAGTCTTACCCACTGAATAATTTCCCATCCCTAAAGAAATACTTTCCAATAAACATGAAGAATGTTTATTGCTGCTGTGCCTTCTTTTCTGTGGAGTCTGAAGATATTCTGTAACTACTGTGGCTGTTCAATACAAAATGAATTTCTGTTCCTAGTGTTTCCATCCAGGAGTCCTGCAAGCTCAGTTACTGTGGCATATCGTTTTGAACTGCAATCAACAGAGTGAAACTGTGGTGTCATTTTAACGAATTCTTTCTTGTTGCTATCCAAGAAGACAAAGTTGAAAAGGCAAATTCTGTATGTGAGGTTGTTTGAAGGAGCAATGTCTCTTATAAACTCAACTATTTGAACACTTCTCCCTAGTTAGTGGCACTGTTCTTGGAAGTTGATGGAAGAGTCTTGCTGGAGTAAATATCTCACTTAAGTTGGGTTTTACATGTTCATAGCCTCATTCCACCTCCACTCTGCTCTTTCTTCTATAAATTGCCTTGGTCATGGTATTTTATCACAATAGAAACATAATTACACTGTTATCTCTTTACTGTTTTCTCCTATGTGAGAACCTCTGAAACAAAGATGTTGGATGGACAGAATTAGGTAAGGAACTTCCTCCCATGGTGAAAAGGCAGTCACCTGTCCCAGAACTTAGGTAGCTCTACCACTAGAAGGCATGGATAAGAGTGCAGTGCCTGGGGGCACCATAGCTCCACATTCTGATTCAGTCTTCAGAAGAACATACACAAAGCAGAACTCACCTACTATTTCAAATCACAGCTGCCTAATAGCAAATTTTTCTTTGACTATAAACAAAACCAACACAATTTTGCATTTGGTTTTAGAACCAAAGGCCTAGCAAGTTGGACTCACTTTTTGTCTTTGATGTTCAAATGTATCTTCTGGCTTAATTGACGAAGATATAGCTGAAGCCAAAGGCTAACAAGATAATTATCACTAAGCATATTAGCTTCAGATTTCATTCGCATCTTTGTAGTTTCTGAAACTGCAGTGTCAGGAGCTCTGCAGAGAGGTTACCCCTTTTGGAATCATAATTTGGAGTCACAATCAGTGTCAGTCTCAATCTCTCTAAACTATTCTGCATTATACATTTTCCCACTGCTGACACTACATTCTAGAATACTGTCTAATAGACAAATATATACATCGATATATGTATATTGTGATATTTATTGTTTACTCTTGATTCCCAACTATTCATCTCATCACACATCAAATTTAAGTTCTACCAGACAAACTTTATTTCATTTATTTATGCATTCCAGAAGTTGGATATAATCCCTGTAACATTACTTGTGCCTGGTAATTAATTGTGCAAGAAATTGTTGAACAATAGCTTTGAGCTGTACTTCTGTAATTAGAAAATAAATAATGCTAGTATTTAAGAACCCTTAATGTTCTATGGATCTTGTTTAAATGCTTATTCATATTTTTTACTTAAAATACTACTGTGAATGTGTATGCTACATTTTTAAATCATCCCTCACTTATATTAACTACTGAATACTTAAAAACATATTTCTTTAGTGGGATTTAGTATAACAGAATCCAAATGTAAGCTCGAGCAGATTTAAGAAAATACACCAAGCAGTAAGCAGTTAGTTTGCTGTTTGTTTGCTGCTTTGTAGATCTCTACTGAGTATTGATTTCCACATTAAACTGCGCTTTCCATCCATTGTTATTGAAAACATTAACAAACTGACTTAGTGAGACATAAATCCAAACGAAAAATTAAGTAGCTATACTAATTAGCTTTTGTGTCAGCTGTTTTTTTTTTTATAAAATTCTCGGGGGAGATTCCCTTGTCTCCTCAGAAGCATGAAGTACAAAGGACTACTCTATAATTGTTTGCAAAAGCCTTCTTTAACAAGTTTTTACAACAATTTTTAAGCCTTAGGCCTCTATGAGTAATGATCTACAATAAACCTTCTTTTCCCAAGGAAAGAATATGACCATGCTGAACAATATATCCGAAGAAATCATGTAGTACAGTATGAGAAGACCATTAATGGCAGTATCTGGTCCATCATCTACATTGGTAAATATCACCTTCAATAAAGGCAGTGCCAAGTGCCTTGACTACTCATAACCATGATGAATATGTTACAAATAAAACTGCAGCTGCAGACTGTGTTCTCTCCAGCTCTTCATGTAAAACAGCCACTCTACAATATATTGCACACAGATAACAGGAAAAGGGGGAAATGAAAAATATGTTTGGAACAAATCCAGGATAATGCCACTACGTGCATGAAGACCAGGCTCAAGATAAATACTTAAATATGTAGTTCAAAGAAAATTATCACATGAATTCTAAGACATTTTAACATAGGCCTAGCCATTGAACAGAGTTACACATGGTGAGATTCAGTAATTATTTAAACGGTGAGGTCAGCAACACTGCAGGCACATTTAGCCTGAATTAAGATTTGATTAGTAATATAGTTAATTGAAGGAACCAGTTTTTAATAGCTCTCCTTGAATTGTTTGTCCCTTCGTTGCCTATGCTTCTGCTGATATGTAATGAGTTTCACACTGTACCCTCAGCTGTATTTGCATTTGTATCTCATGAACCAGAATACAAGCTCCTCAAATGTCCAAAACGTGTCTAATTGATTTTATTGACAGAGTACATATTAGATGATCATTGAATGGCTATGGAAAGAAACATAGTTAATTCTTTTGGTCATTTGGGGACTCTTCTGATATTAATGAAAATGAAAAAAAGCTCACAATTTATGAAAAGCAATGTGCCACAGTTGTAGTTATTATAGGTATTATGTTTCACAAGTGAAGAACAATGTTGCTATAACAATTTGTAAAGTAGATTAATAAGTGCTTTAATGGAAGAGATATTAGAAAAATCACTTTTGGAAATATCCACATGTGCCAACCATATATAAGCTTTTATCTTCTTGTGCACATAACCCACTCTGTTTCCATATGCCATCTTTCTTTTTCAGCTATATGTCTCTCTGGTCATGTGTCACTGTCTTGATGGACACTGTTTGAGCTGCTTGACTTTCTGATATGGACATCCTGATGGGACATTGCAAATGTTCCTTTATTCTCTCACCTGGATTTCAGGGTCATGGAATATATACCTCAGAGTAACCTGGACTAATGCATCAGAAAAATGTATTTAAAACCAAACAATTGCTGCCTGTCAGTACAGGGATACAAGCTGTAAGAGAAAAAAGAAAGACTGTGTGGTTGGATACCAACAAGTCCCAGATGTGTCACAAAGAAGTGTCCTTCTAAAGGTAGCCAGCAGGGCTGGAGAGATGTCTCAGCAGTTAAGAGTCCTGGTTGCTCTTCCAGGGAGCCTGAATTCAGTTCCCAGAACCATATGGCACCTAACAACCCTCTATAATTCCAGTTCCAGGGGACCTGATGCCCTATTCTGATGACTGCAGACATTGTATGACACAGATGAACTTACACATATTCAAGCATTACACTCATACACATAAAATAAATATAATAAATATTTTTAAAGATAATCAAAACTGAATCATAAATGTCATTTTGTTAATACACTTTATGATTTCTAACAAGTGGCTACAAATTTGGTTTTACTATCATTTTGTACAAATATATATCCATACTGTTATGATCTATCAAATGGATAGGAACTGTAAGAAGAACACCATAATTTATAGGCCACTAAGATTTAAACTTATACTAATTACTTAGATGCATTAAGCACTTTGCAATTTGCCCTCCACTCCTCCACCTGTTCCTCCTAGATCCACCCCCATTCCTCCCTAACACCCAATTTTCCCTATCCTAAAAGTATCAATTGACCATGGTGCCTCCAGAAATCAAGCTGGTACTGAGATCAAATTTTCAGCTCTACTCACTAGCTTTTATAGTGCTGTTGAAAAAGTAATCATCAATCCTACCCAAGTGTGAACCCCATGAGCTACTGTAATGACTGACCTGGGAAAATGTGACCAATGGTGCAACAGTGGCATGGATGTTATGAAGAAACCAAACTTTATCTGCGTAGATTTAAGACTCAGTCCACAAGAAGAAACCTATACCGAGTACTGTTATTGGGGTCAAGATCTTTCAGCCAGATAGGCAATAGTATCTAGGAGAGAACTTAATACTATTATTCTGATAAATGTAAATAGTATTAACTGAGTAATAACAATTTATCACTATATTCATAGATTGGTGCATCTTAGGGCATCTATCAATTCTCATCTGAGAAGCTTCTTCTTGTAGTAGATGAAAATTACCACAAAGTTCCATAATTTCTCAGCATGTAGAGGATAAAAAACAGCAGAGTGATGAGGTCTAAAATGGACATCTATATCACACCCTCCCTCCCAAGGCTCAGGGATCATCATGGAAGAAAAAAATGAAAAATCTTAAGAGCCAGAGGCTGTGATGACTACAGGAAAGCTGTTTTCTGGACAAAGCAGGCCAGTTGCATATATGAATTTACAGTGGTTGTGGCAACACATGCATGACCTTCACCAGGTCAAGTCAACTATTAAATACATTTATGATTATTTTTCCTGTAACTTTAAGAGAGACATACAAGCATGCTATATATATGTGCATATAATTATAAATTAATTCTATTATATATACAGTATATGCATGAATAGATACACAGCATCTACTTTTCAGGTATTTTAATATTTTTCTATATGATTACATGTTTTGGTTGTATTTTGCTTACACATACAGTAAATATAACCGTTCTTGTTTTTTTCTCCATGCAACAACCCTCTCTCATTTGGCTTAGTAATCTTGCATGTCCAATGCTTACCATGAATAAGGCATACAGGACAAGGGTAACACCTATGGGAATTTACCTCTGGATTTCTTTATCCTGCTCATTGGATTTTCAGATACTCCTCAATTGAGTTGCCATACTTAAAACCCTCTTTATACCCAAGTCTCTTTTGGCCTGATGAATTTATAATTTCCCCACATTCCCCATTTCTCCATTCTTTTAAGCAAAGAACAATTGCTGTTATAGATAGAAGCCACAGACAGATTTTCTCAACTGTGTTCTAATTTGAAATTTAATAATTACTGAGGAACATGGGTGACTTTCATACCAGTCATTGTGTGAAATTCTGTATTAAGCCTAGGATGCTTTGGCTATTTTGCAATACTGTTGATACTAAGTTTCACCTTAAAAGGAAGGTAAAATAAATGATATGTACACACCTAAATATTATTTCAATTAACTGACATTGAAATAAATTCATTTATTTCTCATTTCCTTCTTTTCCTTGAAATTATAGACAGCCAAAAATCTAATGAATATTTAAATAAATTAAAATGGATTCTTATAGGAAATTCACTGTATTTATGGCAAGTTGTGAAAAAGCACTGACATTCTATTCATATTAAAATACATAAACCTATTTACATAAGTGCATATATAAAACTCTATATGTAAATTAGTACTAAATGTTGTGCACAGATTTTCTAGCAGGAAAAAAAAAAGTTGCCTCTGGAAAAAATTGGAGACAAATGAAAATAACCTTTCACATTTTACTTAATTTAAAAAAAAAATTCTAATTGTTGCCAAAACTTAAAAAGTACATAGAAACTTTTGTTTTATTTTATTTAAATATAATATTGTGTCTTAAGCGTTATTTCTGAAAATTTCCTTTCCAGTCACAGTTCTTCTCCAAACTGAAATAAAAAAAAGTTGATATTTAAGCATAGTTTCAGGAAGTTTATCTGACAAAATACTACTATCTTTAAATTAAAGCCTAGACTATGCTTTTCCACATCACATTCAGTCACAGTACCTAATGATTTCTTGCTAGGTAAGTGATTAGCATTCACAGAGAATCTATTCCTGGAGTTGATTACCTTGTGTATCAAAGTGACAGATCTACAGCCACCGTGACAGTATTTCAACTCACAAGCACCCATGGCCAATTAATCCCTTATGAATTGGACCAGAGTTAGCCAGTTGTGACAGCTTGGAAAATGTGTCAGCTCTCCTTGATAAAGGACACTGCAGTATTTAAACTCACATTAGTAACTGCAGAGAGGCCTTCACAATGACTTTAAGACATTTTAAAAATAAAGGAAGGAAGATCATAATACCACAATGAAGTATAGCTCCCAGGGTCAAGAGAACACTATTGTTAAAACGTGACCACAGATCAAATGGCATTTATATTTTAAAAACTTATTATAAGCATTTTTCTGAAAGCTTTAATTATTGTATGGTGTTTTAAAAGGTACTAGCAGAGCCTTAGTTGTATTCCAAATGTGCAATGTGCCTAAAGTTCTCTGTTTCTATGACAACTACAATCCCTCTCTGAGCTAATTCTACAGATCTACTTAAAAACTTCATGCATTTCTATGCAAATTAATGATCATTCAGCTTGGAAATAATTGCATTAACTGTGTTTTTTTTACGTTTACCAAGTCAAGTATAATGAAGAATAAGTTGAGCCATGAAATTTTTTTTCTGCCTAAGTATATTAAGGAAATCATTGTATAAGCTATTCTATAGGTAATTCAAAGAAACTCAGTATGTTGTCCACTAAAAATACAATAATAAATCTGATCTTTCATGAAGCAGTTGGGAATTTAAATTATTTTTAGTCAAATTCATTAACATATTCACTCTCCTTTCAAAACTAGTTGCTAGAAATATACCTTCAAATTAATTTGCCTGTCCAAATAATGGAATCATTGAAATGTAACTATCATTTAACAAAAGTTTTTATGCATGTGCTTTACAAGTTCACTGTACCCTTTCCCATTTAACTTTTACAATATTCAGAAAGAAATTTACTTTATAGTTCAAATTTTAAAATTATAAATTATTCCTGGGACTAATGAATTTTCAGTAAAGTTCTTATGACTTTTCTTATATTTTATACAAAATGTTGATAAGACATTGTCTATATATCTTCTAAAATATTCTTCAAATAATGGGTATTGAATATATTGACTATATTACCTTAAAGGAATCACTTTTAAAATACTGTTGTGACCCTGTTATACTGAAATGTCCAACTCTTTTATCTAATATTCAGATTTTGGAGAAATGACACTGAATATCTTTTTCTAGGAATAATTCTCAGATCCAGGTTAAAAATGCGCAACAATTATGTAAACAAGAGAATATTGGTGGTTCTCCTGGAGACTTGGGATGCAATAGATACACAGGTCAAAGTGAGCAGGAGTTAAAGAACAAAGCAGAGATATTACTTGCTAATACACCATAGGCTAAGACATGGGGTTTGTGTATATAAATAAAGGGGTACTAAAAATTTTAACACCAAGAAAAAGTTTCTGGATAAATAGAGCCAAAAACTGATTCCAATATCAAACTAATCAAAAACATAATGAATCTGAGATATTTCTGAAGCAGTTTTGTTGCATAATATGACTTCATTGTATCCCGTGATTTCAGTGAATCCAAACACACACCGTGCAGACTTTACACTGCAAATGCTAACAGGCCGCACAATGCCATGAAACACTACAGAAACACCATGATTCACACTGAGATTATTTTATGTTTAATTGCTCTTACCGAGTACAGTTTTCAACTGTCATAGAAACACAATGCTTTAACTGTGGGAAAAAGAATGTCAGTATTTCCCTACTGCCGTTCCTCAGCCTCTAAGTTTCATATTGGTTTATCTTTGGTTGACGGTGTGCTAGAGTATTTGATTTCTGAAAATTGCTGTTTCAGTGCTTGAGTTTCCCAAAGGAATTTTGTTCAATGAATTCTGGCTTACGATTAAGACAGTTTCCAACAACTTATGAACGGGCCCTGACACTTTTGCCATTTTGTACTATGTATTTAAGGGAAACTGTTTTCCCATCATTGATCATTATAAAATCAAAATATTTGATCAATTCTGACAAAAAAAAAGATGTTTTATATCTTCATGCAGCATGAGCTGCTTAGCCAAGATTTAATTCTTTACTAAAAATAAAGAACATATCCATGTCCAGAAATTTGCTTTCAATATTAAAAATTGATAAAATAATATCTACAAGATCGTTTAAAAAATAAAATGTTTTAATATCATTAAGGATGTTCTGTTTTTATATTATTTTATATACCCAGGCCCTTGCAAATATTTCTCCGGTAAAAAGGGGTTTCATATACAAAAAGATGCAGAAACTCTGGTGTAAAGTCTACATGACACCTAAAAATAAGTCCTTATACTGGAATTATTTTGTGCATTATGGAGGAGTTAGAAGATAATTGGGAACCATGCGTTTTGTTGTGGGAGAAGAATATGTGGCATGATGATAAGGGTGCTGAGGAACTGTGGCATAGAATACACACGTAAATACACAGATCTAGCTTCTAAGTTTTCTTTTCTATCAGATGTTCTTAGGGAAATGGTTGATGCCAGGTCTGAAAGAGAGAGTTGCTAGAAAGCAAGAGAATGTTTAAAGAAGGATAGAAATATATATAGGCCAACAAATCGGCCACTTTGAAGAATGTCCCCAACCCAAGTTTCAGATAATGGAAAATAAATCACATCTATAGAGGAAAGTTGGAGATAAGGAATGAAGATGCAATGCTGGAACTTCTAAACTCACCCTCTGATACAAAGGTATCAGTAAATTAGTAGAACATTAAAATATTACCCAAGAACTTATGTTCAAAAAATGCATATCCATAAAATGTGTTCATAAAAGTCACCACACTGTTTGACAGTGGCATAAACTAGCATAGGGTCTCTTGGTGTGACGAAAAAGTAAACGCTAAGCATCATCAATGAATTTGCTTGCCAAAAATATTCTTATAACATTATTTTATGAATGAACTAGTTTAATGTCATCAATATATCAATGCCATTAAAAATATTTTAGGGGGCTGGAGAGATAGCTCAGCGGTTAAGAGCACTTTCTGCTTTTTAAAAATTTTTATTTATTATTTTTATTTTATGTGTATGTGTATATTGCCTGCATGTAGGTAAGTGTACTCGTGTCGTGCAATGCCCGTGGAAGTCAGAAGAGGCTGTTGGATCCCCTGGGACTGGAGTTACAGACAGTTGTTAGCTGCCATGTGGGTGCTGGGATTTGAACCTGGGTCTTCTGCAAGAACAACCAATGTTCTTAACCCCTGAGCCATCTCTCCAGTCCCCTGCTCTTATAAAGGATGCAGATACTCTTCCAAACACCCACATAGTGGGTAACAGCTAGATGTATCTCCAGTTCCATGGGATCTGACATTCTCTTCTGTCCTCTGTGGGCATTGCACGGCATATGTGTACTTACATACGCATAGACAAAACACTCAAACACAAAAAATGATAATAAATGAAATATTAAAAAACTTTGAGTGGTCACAGTCAAATCATGTCACATCAGTCATTGGAATTATTGTAACTTTTAGAGGTCCTGAATTAAATTAAGAAAAAAAAATTACAGAAAACTTTGAAAATAGATTAAGCATCTTTTGGGGAAAAATAATAACATTGATCATATATGGAAGAATAATTTTGCAGAATACATGTCAAAATATTTATGTATTGCAAATCATGGTCTTCTCACCTTACATAATAATGTGCTGAACATGTACAGACTATGCAAAAACAATAATGTGTCAAATGCATTTTTTTTTAATTTTTATTTTATGTGTATGTGTGTGCTACCTGAGTTTAGGTAAGTGTACCCATGCCATGCAATGCATATGGAGGACAGTAGAGGCTGTTAGATCCCCTGAAATTGGAGTTATGGACAGTTGTTAGCTGCCATGTGGGTGCTGGGATTCGAACCTGGGTCTTCTGTAAGAACAACCAGTGTTCTTAACCACTGAGCAATCTCTCCAGGCCCCTCAAATATTCTTAAATGGATAAATATCCCCATTGCACTTATTCTTTTAATTTTCCTAAAATTATTATTCATATATTCTCTAAGGGACAAAACTAGCATAAAATCTCCCTAGAAAAGGCAATGTTGAATAAGCCAGAATTCACATCTAATGGCCTGGGTCTCCAACTTCCTGATGTGTTCCTATGCCCCAGTATTCCTGTGTATCGGATAAACACCACCCACAACTTATTTTAGAAACTGGGAGTTGATTTTCATTTACACTTTTAGTTATTTGGTAAAGCAGTAAGCAATCCAACCTTATTTTTTAGCAGTTCAGATAACTTCTAATATTGTGATATAGGATAAATAGAATAAAATTTGGCATCAAGGTGATTGCATTTTTAATTTTTGAGGCAGAGCTTCAGTTACATGAAATATTAGTATATATGAAACATTTTATTCTATCATATACTGTAGAAATGTGTCCTAGACAGGCCCACAACTAAACTCCTGACACATAATTTAATGTTGTTGCTATGAAACTAAAACAATTATACCTCATGCTCTGTATACAAGTGCACATTGTCTTCTGCCACAGACTTTTAGAGAATGGAGAAGCAGAGAGCACGGACATATCAACCCTCCATAGTCCTGCGGGACTAACAGTTGTGCAATAGGAAAGGACCAGTTACACATAAAAATACTAAGTAGGAGAAATCATTGCAATTATTTAAAAAACACCTTCTGTAAACAGGTATATATACTGGAATAACAAAAATAATAAAGAAATGCATGCTAAAAAACAGCTATCAAATGGATGTCATTAATCAGACACAGTTAAAATCTCCCTTGTGACTTAGTCTAAAAAATGAAATAAAAATAGTAAATTAAAACAATAAAAAGCAAAAATAAAAACTGACTAGGTAGTTACAGTTATAAGACAGATAATACCAGATAAATCACAAACATCACTCCCATATCACCAATTTTTTACTAAAAATTTTTGTTTACACTACTCACATTTTAAACAATACTAAATATAGTGAAATAAATTCTATAGCTATTTTTATAGTGTAATTTAACAAAACTGTAATTCTGGGGAAAGATTTTAATCCAAAAGAATACATGTAATTGTTCATCCTTTGATGTTTTATAGATAATGAACTTTTTATATTTAAGACTGTGTGTTCAAAATATTAAGCAACTAACAAACATAATTCATGAGTTACACAAATTCAATAAATGCTTAATCAAGAAGGTAGTAACTGTCAGGTGTGGGGGTGCATACCATTAATTCCAGCACTCTAGAGGCAGAGGCACGTGGATCTCTGGTGATATCCAGGAGGGCAGCCTGGTCTACATAGTGAGTTCCAGTCCAGCTACAGCTCTAGGAAGATCCTGATTCCAAAAAATGAAAAAAGGAGGAGGGGGGGAGGAGGAGGAGGAGGAGGAGGAGGAGGAGTAGGAGGAGGAGGAAAGGAAGGGAAGATAGTAATATTTAATGCACTTTCAAAACTGGAATTTCTAATAAGCTCAAATAGGTTTTATAACAAAAAAGCTTAATAGAGAAGGACAAGAAATACTTTGAAAAGAATACAAGGTCTTAGGCACAATTAATTTTAGGAAAAAAACATGCTTAACAGCAGAAAGTGTGCAATTTCATAAATTCTTTTATATGGTGCTTTCCTTTTAAGCGTGTTTCTTACTCTTCTTTAAGTAATTTGAAGTTCCTACTATTTGTCTGTTTAAATATCTTCTGATCTTGATGCTGCCCAGTCTCTGCTATGTACAATATGTGAAGCTGGAGTAATAACTCAACAACTCTTAAACCTTGGCTTACATGGTCTCTGAATCACATAAGTAGCCAGGATGGGGTGCCAAATCATAGTGTGTACATGTATTTTTATTTGTATACATGCTACCTAGTTCTAGGAAATAGGGAGTTTTAATAATAAAGAGGCTATTGTTAATTAGTAGGAATTGTAAATCAATTCAAAAAGTGGTTTCAAAGGACCCATAAATTCAGCAAGTCATAATTATTAGTGGATAAACACCAGGTTTTCTACATTTTACATTCAATTATACTGTAGCATTTCAGAAAGAAAAGTTGAACCTTTAACTTGTAAGATAAACAATATGACTGAGAGTGTAGACTCTGCATGCCTCAGCTGCAACATGAAGAGGGCAGATCAAAATTGCCTCTGCTTATTTTGGATGAAATATAATTCAGAATCTTAATGAAATTCTTTGATCATAAGGAAACAGTATCAGGAAGTGGACCCAATTTTCACAGGCTGATTCTGAAATTCTTTTCATTTCTATACAACCCACTGTGAGGAACACTTAAGCCCCCTTAAGAACAGACTCTGTCCCATTCATGCTTTGCTCCCTCTACCTTAGCTCCTGGTACATCCGTACATCACACAAGCCCTGTGTTGCTATCAAATAAGCAAAGGAAGAATAAAAAAGTATACGTAGTACAAATGCCAATTTTAGATGTAAATTGAAGAGTTGACTTTGAGTTTTGTTGTTCTTTAAAGCTGTCTTTTTAAATATTTACTTATTATTTTGATTCTATGTGTATAAATGTATTGCTTGATTTTATGTAAGTGCACCCATGCCTGCAGTGCCCCTCAGACATCAGAAGAGAGTGTCAGATTCCCCTAGAACTGGAGCTACAGACAGTTGTTAGCTGCCATGTGGGTGTTGGAAATTGAACCCAGGTCCTCTGCAAGAGCAGACAGTGTTCTTAACCGTGGAGTCATCTGTCCGATCTGACTTATTTGTTTTTCCAAGGCAAAATTGTAATCTAAAATTCAGTAGACTTTGCTAAGAATTAGAATCTACACTTTTAATAACAGCCTACGAGACCATTTATATATGATTTTAACTACATTTACTCATGCATTGCAGTTTATGACAAGTTTTGACATTTCTGATTTTATAGAGCCCATTCATATGTAACTAAATGCTCTCTGAAGGACACAAAGGTTATGTGCTTGTAATGATTAAGCCAGGGATTTTATTGGAGCCTTGTGAAGTGCAATTCTCCAAACTGACTGAATTTCCAAACAGAATCATTACTGGCAATGATACTGAAACGGTTCTTCTTTTCATACTTTAACACCAAGTGATGACTTAAGCATTAAGGATAATACAGACAGGATAGTTTTTGAATGACTATTAAAATATTTCTCCAGTCTCTATTTTTTATTGTATAAGGTGTTAAATAAAGAAGTATTTGAGCAAAAGCTAACAATCATTATTTCTAGCTAAGCTGTGTAGTTTTATTTTCCATCACCTCATATCTCTCAACATGCCTTCCCCATCAAGTTCTAAAGCCATACTGAGAGAAACCATTATTTCCTGCCCAGCACGTATCTACCTACCTAACTTCCACAGGTTCCTAAACATGGTTCAATGTGTGCTATGGTATCACAACACATGACTCACAAGCTGGCTGAAGTGCTTAAGACTGTCAAATCCACTCTGAAATACAAACACACACACACACACACACACACACACACACACACACACTTCACCTTGTATGCAGAACAAAAGGCTGCAAGAAAATTATGAAAATTAACCTACCAATAAAGCTAATTGTGAATGAAGAATGAACACAGCACAAAGCTTCAGAGAGCAGTGGGGAAGCAGATGGAGAAAGACAAATGATGATGGTGATGGTGACTACAATGAGGAGAACAAGAAATAATGAGAATAATAATGCACGCTCCTTTGAATGATATATTTCTTTCAAAGAATATACGAGAGTATCTCATAAGAAAAATAGATTTCAGAGAAAGAATTCATCATGGGGAACATCTATGTAGGTGATGGCAGGACAAAGCCCGACTTAAAGGGCAGAATGATGAAAGGAAAGGAAGACAAATTTTTACATTAGAATGCAAAACTCTACTTACAGTGCTTATAGAAGGAAACTTTGGACCTATAAAACTCTTCATTTGGCTTCTGTGGGCAGGCATGTTCTATACAGATTGAACTGCATGTTTGCTCTGTGTGCTGTGTTGCTGCACACACATGAATTTTCATTCTTGCTGCTTCTCTCAAAGTTCATTTTGTGAACATTTGATAGAACAGAGGCAGATAAAAAAGTTCTGTATCAAGTCAGAGAAAATGTCTTCAGCTTCATGGACCATGCCAAATATGTTACAACAGAGGGATGGCTCCTGAAGCAGGAAGGCAGCCACGTGCCGTACAATAAAGCTCAACGGATTAACACTGGAATGTAAGTTTCATGTTCTTTACACTTTGTAAAATGCCATTGTTCTTTTTTCTCTTGAAACACATGAGGATGTAAAAGAAATCCTTAAATGTAGAGAGTATTTACAGGCTGCAGGTCATGTATGATCGATGGCTATAATTTTCTCATTGTTATCCAAGCAAACATCACTATCTTCCAATGCTTTTCATAGTACAATCTATAAGCCAACATCCCTTCATCTTTTGTAGTGCTTTGTTCACAATGTCATTGAATTATTGCTTCAGTATCTTTTCTAATCATATGCAAGTGTCTGAGGAGGGTTTCATGTGAGTGCAGGTGCCCTCAGAGTCCAGAGGCACTAGACTTTGCTGCAAGTGGAAGTTTAGGTGGTTGTGAGCCACCTGACATTGCGTTTCGGAACCAAACGTGGGTCCTTTGCATGGGTGCCGCATGCCCTTGGCCACTAACCATCTGTCAATCTCCTCTACGTTTATTGTTTATTCTAAATTATAAAATGTTGAAAATATCAACTACTATAAATTACAGGGTGATCAAGAACATACATTACGTTCTGGGGCCATTTCCACTATTTCCCTTAAGTAAAGCAGATTATTCTCCATAATGTGTGAGGGTCTTGTCAAATCACCTGAGGACTTGACTAATAAAAAGAGAGAGAGAGAGAATTTTCTTGAGCAATGGAGGCTTTTGCGTCCTTAATGCCCTATGACTTGACTGGAACGTTGGTTCTTCTGTACTTCTCTAATATACTAGTCCAGCATGCAGAAATCTCAGCCCCATAACTGCTTAGACCAACTTCACAAACCTCTTTCTCTATTTACAAAACTACAAAACTACTAGCTATATTTCTCTGACAAATACATTACACAAGACATTACTTATACCCAGACCTTCTCAGGTGTGATTTTTGAAGAGCCATTTAATCACATTCTTCCTATATTTTTTCCATTTTTGCTTTTGCAAAATGTGGATGATAATAACTTTTACATTATAGAATTTCAAAGCACACATGGAAAATATTTTCAGTAGTTCGTGATGCTAACCTAGATTTAATGAATTCTAGTCATGGTGGTAACGGGTGAAAATTTTCTGAAAATATTTTGTTCTGAGTGGTAGTTAGGCATAGTTACCATCAGAAAAATTCAACAGTTTAAAGTTCATCTTTCATGCATAGCTGATATTTTGTACTCTTGCATTTTGTGTGAGAACAAATGTCCTTCTGTGTATATTTGATGTGAAATCACAGAATCAATATCCAGTACTGGGAGGTGCTGTGACAAAGAAAAGAAGATGTGGTATCAGCCACCAAGGGTTCACTGTGCTGTACTTGAGACAGATTCATAAACAAATAGCACCAGTGAATGATAATAGATGCCACTTTAGAAAGAGGGCTGAGCCTGTTTGAAACCAGAAAATAAAAGGAAGCACTCAAACAAGACCTTCTTAACTTGATCAGCTAGTTAAATGGTGCCTTTTAGAAAAAGGAGAATGCTCCACATTGACAGATGTTTTTCAGAGGGAGCAGCAGTGATGACGAAAGTTAAACTGAGTCATAGAATGCACAACACGGTATAAGATTTGGGGCTTTATTTACTTGTTTACAAATGGGTTTCATGAGAGGATTTTCAGAAGATGAAAATCCAAGGGGGAAGAGGTCAGTGCAAAGAGAAAGAAGACAGGAGTGTCTAAGTCACAATTAGATGGTGAACATGATGTGAAGAGGCAAGAAATGCCATTTCCTCTGAGACTGTAAGAGAACTGGGGAAGAAGATGAGCTCAAAACAATATGATGTAATGAACAGAAAGGGAGGAAGAACATCCCCCAAACACAACACACGTGGTGAATCATTTACAGATAGCATAATTACATACATGCAGCCTAATTGTACTCTAACCTCTCCTTCATATTAATGTAGAATTTACTTCCAAGTTAAGCTGAACTTAGTTTCATATAAATGAAAAAAGGAACTTGCCTCTTGGAGTGAGGCAAAGTTGTTTGTGTCAGTTGGATAAGGTGCTTGTGTGCCTCAGTATGTAGGAAGTAGGCATTATCTTCAATTTCTTCTTCTAAAGGTAGAAATTTTACTTGACTTATTGAACTGACACAAAAATGAAGCGATATAATATCTATAAAATACCCGGAATGGTATCATCGATTGAATGGATTCTGAATTCCTATCACTGTTTTGATTGTTTGTATTATGGGATCACAATTGTAGGTAGCATATGGAACTAGCTCTGAAATATTCATAATGCTGTAGGGCGGTCCACAATGGGAAGATTTAGGAATACTTCAGGCCAGGGAGATGGCTCAGTGGGCAAATGCACTTGCCACCAAGCCTAATGACTTGAGTTTTATTCCAAGGACCCACTTGTTAGAAAGAGAGAAATTACAGTAAATCATAATACTCTCCTTCAGTTTGTATGCTTTTCATTGCTGCTCTGTTGGAACTAGTGAAAATTTTGTTAATAAAAATGCTCACATCCAAAAGCTCTTGGGCAACCCGTACACCTTTAAAAAGGACAAGTAATAATAGAGGATTTGAAGTCAGGAAGTGGTAGAGTGGGTGTGGATAAGGTCTGAATACGATGAAAATAATTTGTATGGAAGTCTCAAATAAATAAAAATATTAAAAGAAAAGACCTTATTTTCAGTAAATCCTAAATGTAAGTATATCATAATTATCACTGAAGTTTATTCACACATACATACATACATGCACATACATACCCACAAGTACAGACATATAACTCTTTCTGTTTATACCCACATACATACATGCACACCCCCACCCCCAAATGCAGACATATAATACTTAGAAAGAGACTGAGCTCTTAGAAATTTTATAGCTTAAAGTAGTGGGTTAAGTGTTTGAATATTCAGACTGATGTGTCCCTGACCATGGAATGAATTGAACTTCATGTGGCTGGAAACATCCTGGGTTTCCAGTTAAATAAGGCAAAAATCTGATTTTACTTATTCTTGAATTATTATGTTTTAGTTTTTGATGTCACCATGAATATATCAGTTAAATTTAAATATATGTTAAATTTTTAACTTCTGTATATTAAAATATCTTGTTTGTATATGTATCTTAGATGATTCATTGCAGACTATGGTTAATTTGAATAGAAATTTTAGTCATTATATTTCCAAATATGTTTGCCATCAAATGAACTTATGAAACACTGATATGCTCTATATGTTGTGAAGATATGATCAATAAAAAGGAAACATCAGGGCTGGAGAAATGACTCAGCAGTTAAGAGCACTAGATGCTCTTGCAGTGGACTCACGTTTGTTTTCCATCACCCACATGGTGGCTATCAACTTATCCTAATGCCAGTATCAATTGCTCTGATTTCCTCTTCTGGACTCCACAGGCACTGCCCTTATGTGGTGAACTTGCATACACACACGTGCTCATACACATAAAATCAAAACCAAGAACAAGATAAGCACTATTGAAGAGGAAGTATTTCCAGTGTTTTGAACCAAAGATACTTTTATGATGAATTAATACATAGTGAGAATTACAATTTATGAGACTATTCACAAGCAAAGTGAAGCAATATATTCATCAATAATCAATATTCTTTTGTGTGTTCATTAGAGATATTTTAACATCACAGATTCCTGTCTGATTTCTTTTTAAAAATACTGTTTATTCATTTTAGTGTAAATTAGTACATTGCCTGCATGTGTATAAGTGCCAACAGAGATCAGAAGAACGAGTATGATCCCCTGGAACTAGAGTTACAGACAGTTGTTAACTGCCATATCAGGCTGGGAATCTAACCCAGGTCCTCTGAAAGTGCAGTCAATGCTCTTAAACTTTGAGCCATCTCTCAAACCCCCAAAATTCATCTTCATTTTTACTATTTTATTTATTATTTTTATCTCCTGTGTATGAATGTATTGCCTTCATATAGGTAAGTACACCCATATCATGCAATGTAACCACCATTTGGGTGCTGGGAATCAAACCCAAGTCCTCTGCAAGAGCGGCCAGTGATCTAAACCGGTGATCTATCTTTCCAGTCCCCTTTAAAACAAAGCCGAAGAAACCGACCTCAGTTGTAGGTGCTGGGAACTGAAATCTTATTTTTTGCTTGTTAGCCTGAGCCCCTAACACCAAGCTATCCCTCCAGCCAAACCACCTGTCTGATTTCTTACAACAAACTGTATATATTGCTTTTAAAAATTCAAGAAACAAACGTTTGTGTAATTGTTTTCTTTCATATTTACTGAAGAACTAACACATTATAACTCCTAATATTTTCAAGGGCATGATGGGCTTCTTAATTAGCCTTAAATATTTTCCAGGCCCTGAATTGTGGAACATCTAAAATGTTAATTTTTCCAATGAAACACTGAGTTATATTTGTCCTCTATGCCCAACTGTGAAAAAAAAACAAACAAACAAACAAAAAAAGAAACAGAGAAAAGGGAGTAAACCCTTTGGTACCCAGTCCTTGAATTTCCATCAAGATTAATGGCAATATTATATTTCCATACAGGAAAAGCTAAGCCATGTACCGTCAGCATTTCAAATTCTTCTGGCTGAGGACACTGTCGTCCATTCTTAGAAAGAGGCATGTCCTTCCTTTTTTAAACACTAAATCCTTGATGGTTTGAATGAAAATGTCCCCCATAGGCTCCAAATATTTGGACATTTTGTCCCCAGATGATGGCACTGTTTTGGGAGGTTTTAGAAGGTGTGGCTATCCTGGAAGAAGCACGTCACTGGGGGTGAGCTGAGAGAATTCTTAAGCCTTGCTGGATCTCTAGTTGCTCTCTTGCTTCCTGTGCCTGTGTGATGATGTGAGATGCTCCTGCTCCAGCCACCTACAGCCACCATGCCTCCCTGCCACGACAGATTGTAATTCCCCTGGAACCATAAGCTGAAATAAATTCTTCTTTCTATACATTGCTTGGGTCAGTGTTTCTATCACAGCAACAGAAAAGTGAGTAATACAAAATCTTTAGAAGAGACAAAATGTTTAAAATAAATGACTCCGGGCATGGTGGTGCACGCCTTTAATCCCAGCACTCGGGAGGCAGAGGCAGGCAAATCTCTGTAAGTTCAAGGCCAGCCTGGTCTACATAGCGAGTTCCAGGTCATCTGGGGCTACAGGGAGACCCTCTCTCAAAAAGACCAAAAAAAAACAGAAACAAACAAACAAAAATTTAAATGATGTCTAAGCTACAGAGCTGACATAAGAACTGGTTTTCTTGCATTCATTTCCCTGTCTCAGTAAAGCTTTAAAACAAAGAGAGAGAGAGAGAGAAAATAAATGCTGCAATCCCAGTGCTTCAGTTCCTCTCAAAGGAAAGTCCAGGACAAGAAGGGAAGTGAGTGGAGAGTTTATGTTTGGAGAAAAGTAGAACTTAATATCAATTTTAAATAACTTGCATTATCAGTTGATATGGTCAGCTGAACTGTGATCTTTCTCCTAGATTACTGTAATTAAGTAATTAAGTAAATATTCTTGTGAATGTCAATGTTAAAATATCATGAACTTCATGAGCCGTGATGCTTCATTTACTTACTTACAGTGATAAGAATTTTTTTCCAATCAATCACACTGAAAGGACATAATTCATAGGTAAGTGTAAACAGCTGACTCAAGCAATGTTTTATACACACAGTAGCTTGTTTTGTATATTTTCAATGTTTGCTATTTCTCACAAACTGAAATGAAGAATTGATTGAAAAAAAAATTTCATTTCTAGTCACAAAGACAGAACAGTGGCATATAATTTCCTTTTATTTTGCGATGATTTATCCACAGTCCATAAAAATTTGAATAATCTTTTAGGCCAACTGTGGCAGTGTATGTCTGTAATTGCAGAAGGACAGCCAGGAGGATCACAAATTCCAGTCCAGTCTGTGCTACATAGCATTACTCAATCTCAGAGAAGCAGGGAGGAAAGGTCACCTCTTTTTAATTCCATGATGCATCCTGGCCTTCTCCCAATCCTCTTACTGTCTTGTTCAGAGCCTCGTCTTACTTGCCTGTCCTACTTCCACTGCATCCTCATAACATGTTGATCTCCCTTGGTTTTCTATCTGTATGATGAAGACAGAATGAGGTTTCTAATCTTCAAGCAGAACTAATCCTTTTTCTTGAAACCTCACATCATAATTCTCTTAGGCCTGATTTTCTAAGATCCTTATGATTAGGCTTTCAAGTTGCTCTAGGATACGCTTTAATGCATGATTCTCTAAATTCTTGTTCTTCTTCTCTGACTCTTTTTTAGTGAGGCACCTGAATGCTTTCATCTTATGTATTCTCCAACTGCTACCAAATTAAAAGTTTATTTAAATGAAAGAACATTTATGAATCAATCCCTAATCTTATCAGAGGATGAAACTCTCCCCTTGACCTCATATGATGGTCAAGCCCCTTATGTGTCAATGTGGCTAAGCCATAGGACCAAAACAAGGGGTCAAAGATAATTTGCAATGTTTCTTGTTTTTGACCAGATTATAATTCATTATATATATTTATAAAATGTTGTCTCACGTTATATCCCCTGGTGGCCTAAAATTTACTATATGTGTCAGGCTGGTCTTGAACTCAGGATATGATCCTCTTGTCTCTTACTCCAGACTGTTAGTACAACAGACCTGTAACACAACACCAAGCAAGATTAGAATTTCAGGGCTAGAGAGGTGGCTCAGTGGTTAATAACACTGACTATTCTTGCAGAAGACCCAGGTTCGAATCCCAGCACCCACATGGCAGCTAACAACTGTCCATAACTCCAGTTCCAGGGGATCCAAGAGGCTGTTCTGTCCTCTGTGGGCATTGTACGATATGGGTGCACTTACATGTAGGCATAACACTCAAACATATAAAATAAATATAATAAAGAAAACATTTTAAAAAGAGATTAGAATTTCAAACACTGAAGCAGATCATTCTACATAACACAGGTTGGCCTCAGCAAAACAGTTAAAAACTCGAATAGACTAAACACGGAATTTCCCTGGACTAAGGAACATTCTGAGAACTGATTACCTTCAGACTTGAATTTCAATCTTGCTTCTTCCCTAAATCTAGTCTGCTTCTCTACTCTAGAAGTGTTTGAATTTGCCAACCTCAACAAAATTTCAGCCAGTTTCTTCTTTAGAGGATGTGGGCATTAAACCTAGACCTTGCATATGCTAGGCAGGTATTCAATCACTCAAAACCTATCCCCACCGTTTTTGTTTGATATACTAACTTGCTACACAGATCAAACTATCCTTGAACTGCTCTATAGACAGGTAGACTTTGAACTTGAGACCATCTTACCTCAAGCAGCGGAAATTGCAGGTCTGTAACACCAGTCTGGACACCACAGCCAATTTCTTAAATCTTTTTCTGTATTTGCACATCCTATTGATTTCGTTTCTCTGAAAATCCTGAGTAAAATACTCTACAACATATTTGAAAATTCATTTAAGTTTGGGCACTAATTATGCCTGTGTCCCATACCAGAAGACAAATCCAAACTACTGGAACTAAATGCTGTTGCTCTTCTGGTTTCTCCTACCTGTGAGGAATGCAGTAATACATTCCAGTAGTAGTACATGGACTTTGAATTATAATATACTCATATACAAACTGATATGAACAACACATAAATGTTTTCCCTTGTCTTAATAGCTCCCTGTGTGTTACACCTCCGGCTTTGACTCTGCTCAAAGCATTCAATAACTCACTAGCTTGAAATGTCATTAATGAACAAATGATCCTCATTAGTGTAAAGGCAATATACATAAACCAACATGAACTAGTTCTACCCTTTTAAAAGGTTCCCTAATCTCTTATTGTCATTGCTGTTTTGCTTCCTAATTATTTCTTTAATCAACTGATTGCCTATTATCTACTCATCTAATTACATGTAGGTACTGGTTATACTATGGGACTTTGAAGGTTTTATTCTGCCAGTCAGAGAAATTATCACTGCAGCAACTTTGATTCAACCATCACATAAAAGGAAACACTAAAAGAAAAATCATTCAAGTATGTAAATAAATATTCACCATTGTATTAGACAAATATGCGAAGACAAATCCACCAATAAATGTGAACAAATAGGTGTTATCTTTCAGCTTGTTGAAACTTCAGAAGGACCTGTTTTTGTAAAATATTATGGTATTTGTGGGTCATCAGATGAATTGACTTTAAATGCAAATTTTGATTGTTTTGGTTCCAATTCACACTTCAAGTATCAGTAAGTTTAGACTGTAGAGTCTAGACAATGGAAATCATTAAGGAAGTTAGTTTTTAAGGAGCAATAATAAGCAATTGGGAATCTCGTTCTGTGGATTTATTTTAATAGAAAAAAATAGTTTATTTTGCCTTACAGTTCCAGAGGTTTAAACTTAACACCCATCTTGGCACAGAAGCATGGCAGCTGGAGGCAGGCATGGTAGCTGTATTAGTCAGGGTACTCTAAAGAAACAGAGATCATCCTTTCAATTCTGTTTCTCTAGAACCACTCCTGGTACCACAATCTGTATTACTCAGGGTTCTCCAAAGAAACAGAACTGGTATAATGAATATGTATAGAGATTTATCAGCTTAGCTCACAGGATAGAGTCCTAGTAGTCCAACAATGGTTGCACCACATTGGAGAGGCTGAAAATCTGTAGTCACTCAGTCCACAAGTTTGGATGTCTCAGTAGTCCTGATCTGGCACTGAAGGTCTGACAAATTCCAAAAGATCAGCTAGTCTTCAGTCTACAGCAGCAAGACGAACTCACCAGTGAGAGAGAAGGCAAGCAGCAAGAAGCCTGGTGTTCTCCTCTGCCTTGGCCTTTTATACCCACTGCCATCAGAAGGTAACACCCATATTTAGGGTATGTCTTCCGGCTTTAGATGAGCCAATCAAGAAGATCTCTTTCATTTCAGTTAATCCCAGATCCAATCAAGTTGACACCCAGGATTAGCCATTACAGTAGCATAAGCAGGAAGCCGAGAGTCACATCTTCAGGCACACACACAAAGTCAAGAGCTCATGGACTTTTATTCATAGTGAAAATTCTTATTAGTTTTTAAACAGAAGTATTCATGCATTTAATGTTTTCTGGCACGATCCTATTTGAATGACCATGTTCTGGGTACTAGATCTCTTTGTGTATGTACATGAATGTGTATGTGTGCATGTGTTTGTGTGTGCATGCATGCATGCATGTGTGTCTCTGAATGTATATGTATGTGCATGTGGGTGTGGGTGTGTGTGTGTAGCAGAAGAGGAAATAAACCTCATGAAGAGTAAAATTTCTATCCTTGTAATTGTGAATCAATCAAATGTATTACCAAATAACTTAGCCATAAAATAATGTTCATGCGAGGAACATGAACATCTAGACTTCTGAAGAGGAGCACATGAGAATTTAGTTGTGCTGCATTCAGACAGCAGTGTATAAGATTTTCATTCTTTTTTTTTGATGGAGGAGTACAGAATGTCTAATAGATTCAAAATTTATCATTAAAGTGATTATTTTGTATTAGATACATGGGACTAGTTGGTGGGAGAAAGGAATGTGAGTCTTAAGATGGGTACTTCCATCAGCCCATTGTCTTCATCATGAATCCACAAAACATCACCACATGTATTCCACAATGTTATAGGATGACTGCAGAAAACTGAAACATTTCAAAGTTAAGTGGTAGGAAGTGCTGGATAGTTTAGTGTCAACTTGACACACCTGGGTTGAGGGAGCCTCAATCGGTGAATTGGCACCATTGGACTGGCCTGTGGCTATGTCTGTGTGGCATCTTCTTAATTTTTGAGTGATATGGGAAGGCCGAGCCCACTGTGGGTGGTGCCACCCCTGGACAAGTGGCCCCATGTTGTATAAGAAAACAGGTTGAGCAGGGGCCAGAGGAGAGAGCCAGTAAGCAGCATTGCTCTTAGCCTGTGCTTCAGCTCCTGCCTGCAGGTTCCTGCCCTGAGTTCCTACCTTGGGTTCCCTGATGAACTGTGACCCAGTAGATGTAAACTAAATAAACCCCTTCCTTCCCATGTTGGTATTGGCCAGAGTGTTTTGTCACAGCAATGGACAAACCAGAACATAGGATAAGAGAGGTAAACAAGAAGCTTAAATTTTTATTTTGCAGAATATGGTTCTGTTTCATTTTACACCTTTTAGTTTCTATTTCAAGGAAAATATCTAAAAAGTAAGAGTGGCTACATTTTTCTTTTGCTGAAATAAATTAAATATGACTCTGCAGAGCAACTAGTAGATCAACAACAGAAGAATTTATACCAGTCACTGGGTATGCACACAGGAGAAGAGGTTGTGGAATAAAATTGAATTTCACTTCACTTAATGGCACCCAAATGTGACATTTGACAGCTTTAGAGAGCCAGATGCATTCCAGTGTGCACTAAATATGTGAGGAGGGAGCTGTGAGGCCCCCATGTGGCGAATCTCTGCAGTGGAGACAAAATGTATTGAATTGCTACACTGTGGCTTAAATTTAACAAATGCTGAAGGTTATTGCACTTGAAACACGAACATTTATCAGGATTAATGAAATATAAAAATTTTTTAAAATACTACTAAAACATTCAATGAATTATAATAGTCGAACCTGAAATATGGCCCATATGATGTCAGAAGCCACAATGTGCAACAATACTGTAAGTAACATATAAGCTGATTGTTTTGTTTTGAGAATCACATAGATGAATATTGGACTTGCATTATTCCCGTCTCTTCCAGTTCCCCTCTAGTTCCTTTCATATTGCCTCCACTCCTTAATTTCTTGACTTTTTCTTGATTATTATTGTTTTACACACACACACACACACATATCATTAAGTCCATTTAGTCGTGCTAGTGGGTACCTCTGTCTAGGGATGCCCACTTGGATTTAAATAACCTCTTAGATAACTAGACGTTGGAGAAAAACTGATACTCCATCAGCATCCATGGAGTTCCATAGTTTTTCATCGTATCTGGGGCTCCATGACATTTTCCCATCTACCTTGGCATGTCACTGATTTTGTCACCATGTGGATCTTATTAGACTATCATACTGTGGAGATTTCATTGCTATAGCTTCCCTATGAAGTCTAGAATGCACCAGTTGGAAGCAAGTGTCTTGTCCATCTGGCTCTTGCAGTCTTTCTGTACTTTCTATGTAATGTTTCCTGAGCCTTAGGTGTAGAGGCTCATAGAGACCATTATAAAGTTACAGGATTCACAAAATACAGAGAATAAGTGACTGTGATGTGTCCAGACCTAAGTGATACATCTACAAATCTGGTCATTTTAATGACCTTAGTTTTAAAAGAAACAATCAGATAACAGATAATATTGCAGTGACTATTATATAATTCAAGGGGAAAAATTGTTGGTCTAAATGATTAAAGCCCAAATTTTCCAACTCCAATTTAAGAATGTTAATATCTTTCATTAATATACCTAAAAGCAATGTTTTATATTTCGGCTTGGAAACGCAGTCAATAGTTGTTTGTTGCCTTTAGTCCTTGGTATTATATATTTTAAAATGTGTCATTACTCTTAATAATGCAATCTGGTAAATGAAATATATGCATATCCATTATATCCTGGACACAGGCAATATACATATGGTGTTTAGAAAGAAGGAGTTTACAACAATCCCATAAATGGTCAAAAATACGTTACTGTGTATGTGTTCATATGCACAGCATGTGCATGAGACAGACATAGAGAACGGATGAAGCAGATGGCAAAAGGCTCAATGAATATGTGGTAAAGATGCAGAGAATCTTCTTGAGCTCATCTTATAATATCTTACGATTAAATGTTTGAAATTAC
The DNA here is from genome assembly GCF_000622305.1 of Nannospalax galili. Classification (NCBI taxonomy): domain Eukaryota; kingdom Metazoa; phylum Chordata; class Mammalia; order Rodentia; family Spalacidae; genus Nannospalax; species Nannospalax galili. Next base: position 3,104,962 of record NW_008348795.1, read on the forward strand.
TTAAAAAATTTTCTGGAGCAACATAACTTTTGTTAAAACACTATGAGATGATGTCAGTTCCTAGGATGTCCTAAAACTTACAATTGTTTCTTAAATTCTGTCAACCTACAAACTAAATTCTAGAATGTGATTTCTAAAGACAAGAGAGTAATACCTCACAGGTCTGGGTGAGTTTTACTATGTTCATGACCTCTGTTAATGAGACACTAAAATATATGTATGATGTTTTTCTTGGAAAACAGTTGATACTTTGAAATCTATGTTCTCTAAGATACTCCATTCATTTCTGTTCATCTTAAAGAGAGAAGAAAGACACATAGGCAAAAGAGCAAGGTAAATACATGTAATTGTAAAAGACTGTGATTAGTGCTATATTAAATATTCCTTTAGAATATATGTAAGAAAGAGTCATCTAAAAACTGGAAAAAGTACATTAATTGATATTGAAAATGGAATAAACACACATGCCCAAGAAACATCTCAGAAGGTTATTTTCTGATTTGCAACGGCAATGGCTTCCAATAAGCAGTCTTGAATCAACATCAAATTAAATGCCTCTTGGAACTTCTGTTTTAAAAATTAGGCCATAATGAAGTGTTAGTCTAGATTTCCCTAAAGTTATATAGAAGGATTTCCTAAATTAATTCTCTGTAAATTGCTCCAAGCAAAGATCATTATGCTGCAAAAGAGAAGTCAAATAACAAAATATAACAATGATGCAATGCACCTGACAATAACCAAATGGATGTTTTGCAGATGCTCAGTTGTATGACAAAAGCATTTGCTAGCGAGTGGAAAACATTACATGAAGCAAGATTCCACAGGTTATAATTTTTTTGGCGCTCATAGTTTTAAAATTTAAACCATGGTGTGGGCATGGTAGCACATGACTTTACTCTCAGCACTCAGGAGGCAGAAGGAGGTGGTTCACTATGAGATCTAAACCTGTCCAGGATGGTCTACATTGCGAGTTTCATGCCAGCTTGGGCTACCTAGTGAGACCCTGTTTCGAAAACCCAAAAAAAATTTACATAATTAAAAGTCATGCTGTCTGTGCTTTCACGTATGGAATTTTTAAAAAATGACATCTATAACAAATCTTTCTTGAGGATGCATTAAATCAAGCAATGAAGAGGATAAGCCTGTATCCTGATCAAAAATGGCATTCTCCTCAGTGTGAGGGTGGGGAAAGGATGAGAAGACGACTGAAATGCACCCTTAGAAACAGACACAAGAAAGCAAAATGGACTTCCAAATCAGCCTAGAGGTGGAGACCGAGACTCAAACACTAAGCTAAAGCCAGATTCAACCAAACATTATCTTAAAATCTTTGATTATACTACATCAACTCTGATTTTGTTTTTACATATGTGCCACTTTAAATTCACTTTACATCCTCTGTCCTTCTTGAAACTGTTGGTTTTTATGTAATAGAGAGTTATATTAACTTGAATTTTTATTTTGAATTTGAACAATTTTATAAAATACTTAAAAGATGAGCCTGGAGAGATAGCTCAACGGTTAGGAGCACTGGCTGCACTTACAGAGGGCGGCTGGCCTGGTTTTGATTCCTAGCACCCCCATGTCAGCTGACTTCTGTCTGTATTTCCAGTTCCAGGTGATTTGATGCCCTCTATTGGCCTCTATGAGAATTGCAGGACATGGATGTATTTATGCACATGCAGGTATTACACTATTCTAATAAATAAAACAACAAATACATTAATTAATTAAATGAAATATTACTATTTACAAACCTGAGACATCAAGACTGGCCTGGTCAGATAATCCCCACTGGGTCTTGATTTTCTTCCTGGTCCAAGGCTCACATCTTTTCTATTTAGCTAGTTAGACCCTCCCAAGACTGTCCCTACCCCTGTCATGGGCCTAGATTCCCTCGTGATCCATAGAACTATGGACTAGCCTACAAGAACCCATTCACTGGATCCCTATAGTTTAAAATTGGGCCTAGACCCCTTCACCCTGCTGGAGAGCTCGTGAGTAGCCAGTCTGCTACCATCCTGTCCCCTCAAAAAGCAATCTAAAGAGAGAACCTGAAGAACAGACCAACTAACTATTCATACCAATCTACATCAACAATATAAACAAAACCAAACTTCAACTAAAAAATGGAAGAACAGAATTTCATATCAAAGACACAACTAACAAACAAAAGAAATTCATATGATCAGAACACAAGGCAAAACACAAAGAATAAGAAAAACCAGGATAATATGTCATCATCCTAAAGAAGTATACTACATCGAGAAGTTCCCAGAGGAATCCAGGGACGTGAAATTTAAAAGAACAAATATCAGCACGATTGAAGAGTTCTATGACTTTAAAGAACATACAAACAGCTCAAACAACTCAGAGGTTAGGAATAAACTGACAGAAACTAAGAAAATATGAATATATGGCTGAATGAAATGGCAAAGAGAATTCAGGGCTTGAAAAGTGAACTCACAAGAGATAGAAATATTGAAGAAAATGAGCCAAAATGAAGATGGAAATGAAGAAGTCAATAAACCAATTTGGAATGATGGGAAGAAGCCTCACAAACCGAATGAAGGAAAAGGGAAACAGAATATAATGAATAAAAAACAAAGTTGAAGAACTGGACTGCTCAAGCAACAATATGAAAATTAAAAAAAAAAACAGGAATAGAATATGCTGGAAATGTGGAGCATCATGAAAAGTCTAAATCTGTACATCACAGGCAAAGAGGAAGAAGAATCTCAAGTCAGTGTAATTGACCATATCTTCAAAAGGATTATAGAAGAAAACTTGCCAAGGCATACCTACACAGAAACAAGAAACACACAGAACACTATCCAGACAGGACCAAAACAGAAACACTAAATGTTCAGAACAGAGAGAGTATTGAAAGTTGAAAGAGAAGAGTAAGTTACATAGAAAGGCAAACTCATCCAAATCTCTGCTTACATTTCAGTGCAAACTACAAAAGCCAGAAGAGCCTGCAGAAAAGTGTTCCAACTTCTAAATCACCATAGATGCCAACCCAGAATACTTTACCAGCAGAAATGTTAATAATTGTCAAAGGAGGAAGAGACATCTTCCATGATACAAATAGGGTAAAAGAATTCAAGCACACCAAATCAGCTCTACAGAGAATACTCAAAGCAATACAAGGGACTGAAGAAAGAAATGACCATACTCAAGAGCTAGAGGGAAGAAAACAAATGAAGTTATAAAGTTCCTTACAATGTTTTTTTTTATTATTTTTATTTTATGTGTATAAATGTATTGCCTGCATGTAAGTGAGTGCACCCAAGTGGTGCGATGCCGCGGAGGTCAGAAGAGGGCTTCAGATTCACCTGGAACTGGATTTAGGGACGGTTTGCAGCCGCCATGTGAGTGCTGGGTTTGGAACCCGGGTCCTCTGCAAGAGCAGTCAGTGCTCTTAACCACTGAGACATCTCTCTAGTCCATAAACAAAATAAGACCAAGAACAACACCAGAAAATAAAGTGACAGTAACCAATAGATATCTTTCAATAACTAAATATCAATGGTTTCAACTCCTGCTCAAAAGAAACTGACTGGTTCACTGGAAGAAACAAATAGATCTGTTTGTTGTCTACCAAAAACTCATTTTCCCTCCAAAGATAGACACCACCCACCTTTGGGTGAAAGAAAGGAAATAATATTCCACACAAATGTCACACAGAAAAAAGGAGGTGATGCTATTCTTATATCTTAAAAAATAGACTTCAAGTATTCTTAATCAATAAAAAGAGATAAAGAAAGTCACTACCTTCTGGTCAAAGGAACAATCATCCAAGAAGACATCAGAATCATGAACATATATGCACCAAACTCTGGTGCACCCAATTTCATAAAACAGTATTGTTACACTTCAAGACACAGTTTAACCACAACTCAGTAATAGTAGGTGACTTCAATACCTCACTCTCTCCAATAGACAGGTCATCTGGACAAAGAAAAAACAGAGAAGAATCTGAATTATATAATATCATACATAAAATGGACCTGACAAATATCTACAGATTATTCTACCCAGGAAAAAAGAATACGTATACTACTCAGCAGTCTATGGAATTTTTTTCTAAAATAGACCAAATAATGGGCACAAAATAAACATCAACAAATATAAACTCATAGAAAAAATTCCACATACTCTATCAGAACAGAATGCAGTAAAACTTAAAAATCAACTGCAGAAGAAGCTGTGGTAACTACAAAAATTCATGGGAATTATGTAACACCCCCGTTTGACGACTGGAACAAAAAAGAAACTGAGAACAAAATAAAAATATTCCCGGAACTAAATGAAAATGGTAACACAACACAACAAAATCTCTGGGGTGTATAGATTCAAGTGCTTCCATTTAAAAAACCAGAAAGAGAGAACATATAAATGTCTTAATAGTACAAATCATGACCCTGGAAAAGCAAGAACAAGTGAGACAGAACTCCAACAGATCAGAAGAAATTAAAAAAAAAAAAAAAAACAGCAGAAATCAATGAAATAGAAACAGTGGAAAAACAAAGAATCAATGAAATCTAAGAGCTTGTTCTTTGAAACAAGGAAGGAAATATAGGTAGACCCTTAGCTGAGCTAACCAAAAGCAAGAATAAATCAATCAACAAAATCAGAGAAGAAAGGGAAGCATCAAAACAGGCACCATGGACATCTGGGTACAAATGCTTGACTGGATAAGAATTAACATGTATGGCTCATACAAGAGATCTGGTGTGGGGGTCATGGATGAGGGAGGTGGTCTAAATTTGATTAAGAACTGTTGTTTGAAATGTACAAAAGTGCAACAAAAACTTTTTAAAAAACACCTTTAAAATGCTCAATATCCTTGGTATTTAGGAAAATTCAAATAAAAACTACTTTAAGGTTGTATTTTACCCCTGTCAGACTGGTTAAGGTCAAGGGAACAAATGACACCAAATGCTGGGCATGATGCTAGAAAAGAAGAGCCCTGGATTACTGCTGGTGGCATTGAAAACTGGTGCAGTGGTTGTGGAAAGAGGCATGGAGAATTCTTAAAACACTAATATACCATATGATCTAGTTATAACACTCCTTGGCATATTCCCAAAGTTCTTATCCAACTGTCGAGATATATGCAGCCATGTTTGTTGTTCCTTTTCTCTCAACAGCTAAGGAATAGAAAGAACGTAAATGTCTCTCACCTGATAAATGGATAATGAAAATGTGGCACGTTTACACAATGGAGTTGTACACAATGATAAAGAGAAACAAATTTATGAAAACTACAGATAAATGGATAGAACTAGAAACTGTTACACTAGGTGAAGAAGCAAACTCAGAAAATAAGAGATGTATGTTCTGTCTTATTTGTGAATCTTAGCTCAAAATCCTTGGATGTGAATATATATCCTGATATGAATTCAGGAGCCAGGAAAATGGAAAAGAACCATGGGTATAAAGGGAAAGAAGGAGCTCAAGAGTAGGAGGCAGGTGTTATCAAGGGAGAAATGGGGTTACTTTAACTGTGGAAAGAGGGAGAGTTTTAGAGAAGAAAGAGGTGAGAGAAATACTAGAAGGAAATTTATTAGTTCAAAAGCCTGTATATATATATATAATTGTATCTATATGCATATATATATATCATATTCTATATATATGATGGCATGTTTATGGCAGAAGGCCATAAGAAAAAAACCCTCCTTTTTTTGGCAGTGACCAGGTGTGTGATCCTACTTTCCATTATGTACCAAGGCAGAAGGAAAGGTCTTCTGCCCTTTTAGCATCATATATTTGGTACCAGTGGCTTCCTGTTCACTAGTTCTTCCTGTTCCCCAGTTCTTCCTCTTTATCAGCTCTATCCTCAAATGCTGGAACACAAGGAAAAACAAGCAAACAAACGGACAAACTAAACACAATAACATAACCTCCCTTGGAGTTGTCACAGCCCTTGACTACTTCCCAGAACTTGAAGGTAAGATCCTACTGCTAAAGACAGAACATACTCCAGGAACAGGACTGACCTGGAAGCTTTCTCTCTGAAGACCATCTCTCATAGTGTCAGTGGACACCATGAAAGTTCCTAAGGGAGGAAAACAATCAATGATCCAATCCAGCTGTAAAACCTAATAACCAAAACAATGAAAAGTGCTGAAAACTCTTTTTATTAGTGCAGTAGAGGCATTTTTATCTTTATAATAGCTAGCTAATTATACTTAATACTGTCTCAATGGGAAGGAACTCATGCTTGGTTCTGTAAATATAGCCAAACACACTTGGTTAGAGAAGTCATAGATCCTAGAGACAAACCTGTCTATCACAGCCCTAGACTGTATGCTAAATATCTATCATATTTACAGACAAGCATAGTTCGCACCACTCATCAAAGAAGCCTCTTTTTGAAGAAGATGGAGAGAGGCTATTACAGAGTTCAACAACATTGCAAACACAGAGAATAAGTGTCTGTGAGATGCCCAGCTGTAAGACATCTACAATGCAATCGCTAAATCTAAGGCTCAGGGAACATAGTGAAATGGGGCAAAGAGAATGCTAAAGCATCTCCCAACTCTCACCAGTGAAGCTTGCTCATGTAATAGATTGTGATTAACACAAAAGACCACAACTGATCAAAATGTAGAAAATAAAAGCCTACAAAATGCTTGTTTCTAGATTAAACTCCTATATTAAACTTCTGCCACCCAGGGTTCAGGGAGCTCTGTGAAAGAGGGTTGGAAAGTCTGTAGGAACCAAGAATGGTGGATAACCACAAGGAAAGAGAGTTTTTTAGGCATCTGGGAACTTGTGCATATGAAATTACAGCAATGAGGGCACCCATGTACATGAGCTGTGCAAAACCAAACTATATAAAAACTCAACATAGATTTGAGAAATGTTTAAAAAGCCTCAACTTTATGTGACGAAGTATTGGCAATTGATCACTATTGGTTGAGTAGGGTTGGTATTCTTTAAGGGAATGATGCCTGATAGGTTGACCTGAGTCCAGTGAATGAACTCACACTAAGGGACATTTGAGGACACAAACTTGACTTAGTAGTCCTTAACATATATGACATACTGCAAGCAATCGAGCAGGAGGCCTGTGGGATTGGTGCAGATAGGGGAGGGGGTCTAACTATGATCAAGTTGTATCATATTAAATGCACAAATATTTAATTTAAAATTAAAAACAAAGATAAAGCAAATTATTAAAAGTTAAAAGTAGGCAATAACTTTTCTGTTTGCAAAGATCAGGGAATAAGGAAAAATACTGTATAATCTTGAAATCACGGTCCATTTAGTTTAAGCCAGTAGCATTTCTGCATCACTCTACAGATAGATAGTATAGAACTAAGCTATTGTGTAGGCCTGAAGGCTTCTATCAGTCCCTTGACATAGACTTATCATCATAATGCTATAATTAACAGCACAACACAATGATTTCACTGCCCTATTTCTAAACATTTATACCAAAGAAACAGAACCATAAGTGCTTCTTCTTTAAAATAGTATTTTTCTTTATAGTTTATCAAAATTTTAACATTATTGTACAAATAATTATTGCTTATTTTCTTTAATATCATAGTATAAATAGTGACCGATATGTATTTTAATACTTACTGAAATACTCTGGTAAAATATTTCAAGGATCTCATTGCAATATCAGTGTTTTCAACAATAGCTTCAAACAGTTTGACCAAATTCTCCTATCCATTAAGTAACAAAGTTTGCTTATATAATTTTGAAAATGCTTTCACAAACAAAATTTTGCTACTTATTAACTGTGTTCATACTTTCTGCTTGTTTACATAACATAAAATAGCTCAATAATTTTAAAAGTCTATCCACTTAATGAAGAAAATCAGATTTCGTTAAGTTAGGCTTTCTATGTAAGATGATAAAAATCCCTGGGATGTGTGTTCTAGTCACTATGTTGAGTCATAAAATAAGCATTTATAATCTTACTTGATTTATTTTCTTGTATATTTATTTATTATTTGTTTACTTATTTCTCTATCTGTATTCCTCTAAGTTCTAATGTTTCTTCCTCCACATTTCTGATTCCAAAACAGAATATGGCTGTCATAGAAGCACAGCATTTTGCAGC
>NW_008348795.1:3113134-3134364 GCF_000622305.1 Nannospalax galili
ATCTTCTGCCATAAAATTCCATTCCTCACCCCATTAAATCCATCCTGTTCACTATTCCCTTTTCCCATTTATAAAACTGCAGTCTATTCCCCTCCCATTAACCATGCCCCATGCCCCCTTATTAGCTTCCTGATTTATAAAGATCTTTCCACTGAAATGTCACTACCCTTTAACAGAGGTTCAGAAGCCCTAATAGACATCACAGGCTAGAAAATGAAAATTCCATTTCCAGGAATAGACTCTCTTTTTTTGAGTTGTTATCCAGAGAGATCCCATAAACCAAATAACAGTACTGGCTATTGCCACTGTACTAGGTTGACCACCACAACTTGTTGATAAAACCCTATTGCTGAGGATACTACATAGCTGAGTCACAAACAAATAACAATAAATCACCCTGGTAACTGACTTGGATGCTTCATCTATGCTGACTAGTTTTGATAGTATTACAAGGTGCTATGCATATTACTGGCGATAAAGGCAAGCATCAACTTTATCCACTCGTGAATAATATAAGCTACAATAACAACTGACTTGCCAAAATATGCTCATGGGTGCAAAAGTGTCATGAATCTTAAGGGAATCTTCAACCACATTGTAATTGGATTTTAGGCTTGCTACACAAGATTGAATCCATACCTGACATTGTTATCCCTCATCATATAGGTGATCTTCCTACTTATCCTGCTAAATGGGCATAGTGTTCCAACAACTCCTAATGGCTCATTGTTATACATATAGATCAGTGCATCCTCAAATCTACCAGATTCTTGCAGCTGGTGGAGATTAATATAGAGTACTATAATTAGTCAATATGCAGAGAATAAGAGACTGCAAAGTCCTCAACCACAAATGTGGCACACCCTCTCCTCACAAGCCTCAGTGATCTTTGAGAACTAGGGAGCAGAAAGATTTTAAGAACCAGAGTAGTAGATGGATACAAGCGAATTGTTTTCTGGACAGGACAGAGTAGTTGTACATACGAACCTACAGCACTTCTGACAGCATGCATAAAACTTGTGCAAGCCCAAACCAGACACTGGCCCAGCATAGATGGGGGAGGGGGACCAGATGCTCCAGGTCTAGCTCAAGATCTACTGGCAATTGGTAGATGCTGGGAAAGGGGGAGTCAGGTTTCCTCATGTTGGCGACACCTCATAGACTAACCAAACTCCAAGTGATAGACCTTCACCAAAAAAGTATTTAGCAAACACAGACTAGGCTCAATATTCCTTAAAATTAAAAATAATAAAAATAAAAATAAAACTGGTTATTTGTGGGTCTCTGTGTTAATTGCCATCTGTTGCAAGAAGAACCTTCTATGGTGAGACTTGAGTTGTAAAAATCTATGGATACAACAGTATGTCAAAGTCGCTGTGAGTCAGTTCAATTATTATGTTTGTTTAGTAGAATGATAGTATGCTCTCCTGTGTTACCTATGACTTGTCTAGGTATAGATTCTTGCCCTAATGATAGTGTCAGTTATGGATTCCCTATTGTGAAGCAGGCTTTAAATACAATCATAAGGCAATTAGTGTTCTTCCTACATTCATGCCACTATTTCAACATTGGGACTATTTTGCCAAGACAGTTGCCATTGTAGCTCATAGGATACACAGCTGGGCAAGGTTGATGAGTTTGTTTCTCAGTTAGTTCTATGCATAGCATGGTCTAGTACTATGAAAGCTAAACAACAAGAGATATAGCTTCAAGATAATTCCCAACTTGATTTCTCCTTTTTTGTTCTGTGACTTGGATATGTTGCATCTTCACCAATAGAGTGTGGTTATCAAATCCTGGTCCTAATAAAATGCAATAGCAATGGCCAGCACTGCTTGAGGATATCAAATAGTCAGCATGCAGATAGAGACCACAGAATGTTCAGACCTAAGTGGTATACTTATATCACATCTTTTTCTCCAGAGGCTCAGGGACCATTGCTGAAGAAGAGTTGGAAGGATTTAAGAATCAGAGTTGGTAGATAAATACAAGAAAACTGTTGTCTGGACACCACGGGATGGTTGCACATTTGAACCCATAGCACTTATGATGACATGCACAAGACTTGTGCAAACCCAATCCATAATGGGGACCAGCATGAATGAGGAATTTTGTTGGGAAGCCCCAGCCCTCCTGAGAATCTATTGGCAACTCACAGATGCTGGCAGAGGGAGAGTGGGTTTTCCTTACTGTTGGGTCCCCTGGAAGGTTGACCAGATTCCAAGGCATGGGCCTACACCCAGGGGCACTTTGGAGGTATTTATTGGAATCAATATGCCTTTAAAAATACAAACATGAAATAAAAATTAAATAAATTAATGAATAATGGAAGACATGTAATTTGAGGAGTGTCGGGGGATGGGCCAGGGCAGGAAGGGGTTCTGAGTGTGATAACGATACTCAGTATGAAATTCTGGAATCAATAAAATATTATAAAAAATAATCAGACAAATAGTAATAGAAGACATGTATTTTGGGTAGTAACATGTAGATAAAAAAGAGGGAGAGAGATCTGAATATGACCAAACTGCATTGTATGAAATTCTCAAATCATTACTAATAAACACACACACACACACACACACACACATATACACACACACACACACACACACACACACACAGAGAGACACGCACTCTTCTGACTTCCATGGAAATTTCAGGACATGGATGCACTTACATGCAAGAAATACACTCATACACATAAAATAAAAATAATAAAAAATATACATTGAAAAAATATCTGCTGCTAGCAGTATAAAATTATTCATCTAAAATCTAATCTGAAAATGGAAATGCATGTAGCAACAATTGACTGAACACAAACAAGAAACACAGACTATCAGTAAACTACCCTGTCAATGCCATGCTAGGATTTTGTTTAAAAAAAGTGTTAAAATTCTTTTCCCCTTAGAGATAAGGGTTGTACAGTTTTGGGTCTTTTAGATAGACCCACTGAAGGGCTACCCAAATTGCCTCACCCTGCATCCCTGTTCAGCATGGAATAAGCCAGAGTGGTAGGTGTCCCTATTACCTACTGGCAATTTGGGTAACCCCTTCAGAGGATGGTGTGATAAGAACAGGAGGTAGGAATTGGCTAGGCAGTTAGGGTAAAAAAAACAAACCCACAGAAAAGCAGCCAGTTTCTTGGCTAAAAGTCAAAATGTCCTTGGGCCTTTTATCAACAAACTCTGTTCCAAAGGCCAAAAGTGTCAAAGTATTTGGGAGTTTGTATCTAATCCTTAAAAGATTTTACGGTTACCTCTTCAGAGGGGGGAATGTTGGAGGGGAGGTAAATAAATAAATAAATCAAAGAAGAAAAAATAGCAAGATGGTAAAAGTACAATTAATTTGATTGCATAAATTGCATAGTCAAAGGGAATGATAATTAGTTAAGAAGGCTAACATTTGAGATGTTTAAAAGTGCTTTCATGAAATACATGTTCAAAATAGCTTTACTTCATTGAAATTTTCTCACTTGTTAATTTTAAAGAACAAATTCAAGCACCTTTATTAATCACCTAACACGTGTCAAGAGAAAGCATATCATTTAGATCTATTTTTAGGATATCTTTAACCACTTTGAAAAATAGTAGGGACAACTGTAGTACTGAAGAAGAAAATAAAGAATAGCAAGAACATTTCAGAAACACCGACTAGAAAAAGACCTAAACCGTCACAGAATGATGAATGGGTCAACACTGCCTGCTAAGGACAGCTTGCTTGTCAACAATGTGATTAGCTATTGAGAAAATTATGAATTTTATCAAATTTATTTCATGGCACATTCAACAACATCAACAAACTTGTTGAATCACTGAAAATTAAAAGAGCAAGGAGGTTCAAACATAAGTTATACATGAGGAAAAATGTATGCACCAGTCTACAGCAAAGTGCTGATACAAATAGTTGAAGTGAGGAAAAAGATCACATTTTATTTCCTAGCATATAAATGATAATTCACATTACTTTTCTTTTAGTATTGGGTCTTACTATGGATCCCTGACTGCCTTTGAATGATCACACTGGACTCCTGATTAACATTTCTTATGTGGACTTTATGTTCTGCTAGCTTTTTAAATAAACTCATATTTTTAGTGCATGAGCACATGTCTTTGTAGGTAAGTAAGTCTGTTCATAAAAATAATTAATGGTCAATTTTAGGTGCAGCAGGCACAGAATATAAACTGTTTTGAAACCTTTAGTATGAAACACAGTTTCTAGATAATTAAAAGGGTTTAATTGTAAATATAAACAACATAAATTGACCTCTGTTCAGGAGCCATCTCTAATCAGCATGAGAGATCAGAACAGGAACACCTTTTCTGGTCCAATGAGTTCCTGTAAATAGGCTGAAACACCGGTGCTGGGAAATTTCACACCAGGGTAGTTAACAAATTCTGGGAAAGAAGGCTTGCTATACTTGGGTGTTTATTCATTTGAAGAGCTTCATATTAAGCTGTACTATAGACTACAATATAAGATGTTTAATTCACTATCTACAATACATGGAGAATTAGTCCTGCTTTAAAAGTCTTCCATCAAACTCATTAAATGTGAGAAATTTTAAAAATGAATATGAGGTACTTACAGATATTATTGTGGCTTAAACGTTGGCATAAAGACCTCTTAGTGCTTTTAAAAATAAATAACATTTTTTTGTTTTATTTAATTTATTTTTATTGGATTTTTGTGTATTAGCCTAATATCTTGAGCTAGAAAAGTGAAGTTCTTAAAAAATTTCTCAAAGACTGGCAGAATTTTTTGTAACAAGTAGACTACTGAAGTAGGTTGACATTTAATATTAATTGACTATTTTCTGCCAAATATATCATGTTTAATGTTTGCTGAAATTGAAAGGACAATATACTCTAACAAATTTTTATTCATATATCTGTGTGTATGTGTGTATTTACATCTATATAGAATCACACTATTGAATTTGAATAAAAAGTACTTAAACAAAAACAAAGAAAAGTTATGATCTAACCCAGCATTTTCTCTTAGAGAATTAATATATATATATATAACCCCCAAATCACTAATTTCTCTGCAGTGGAACAATTACTGAGAGATACCATATCTTCATCTTTTTCCAATGAGCCACACTCAGATTCTAAAATTCATAATTATTATAATAGAAAACTGAAAAAGAGAAACTTCTGCTGTAGTAAATATGTATTTCATATAATTACATCAAAGAGATTCACGGAAATCTCATAAAATAGCCATTGTCTCCTCTTCTCAAAGCACAGCACCTGAGTGTCCAAAGACCTGACCATGATCAAAAAGAAGTAATTAACCATGGCAGGCATGACATAGAAGCTATTGACCTGAGTCATCTTCAAAGCTGCTGTTTTAATTCTTTCTCAGATGAAATAGAATGTTGAAAAATGAATGTTTTCAACAGAACAACAAAGAGAGCAGTGCTGTCTTTTCAACTATATATAGTCATTTGATTTTTAAATAATTGAAACATTTTCTTCTCCCACTCATTAAATGAGAAGAACAGCAATTGCATAGGCTCAGTCTGGTCTGTGTTCAAATACTGCTGTTGCTATTTCTTGTTTTCTTTTTATTTAACCTCATCCCCAAAGGACTTAATATGAATCATTGCCCTCCTCTTCCTCCTCCTCTTCCTCTTTCTCCTCTTTTATTTGTGCTTCTGAAAGTATAGGTTATTTCTTAATTGCATCCCTCATCTAAAGCACAAGGATGAGAAACTCTAGACAGTTAGGGACATGATCTGAGAGAGTGGCTGTAGGGGTAGCAAAAGCTCCCTTAATATAAAGATCAGCAAAAATTTCTTTTCTTAAGACTAACTGAAACCAGGATAAATGTCTGAAGCACGTAGTAATCCTTTTATATGAAACAGAAATTTACTTTGAAAACAATTTTGTAGACCCCACTTAAGCACATTTGACTTTTGTTTGTGTACAGAGAATGAGGTTTCTGCCCTACTTAAACAAACAAAAATATAAAGATTGGCACTGGATGGAAATCCAACTTTCTGTATAGCATTATGTAAATCCTATAGGCCCTTCCACCCTCTGCAGTAGAGTTATTATAGTGGACATGTTTGTCAGGAAGAAAACTATGAAGCCTGGGATATGACTCCAAGGAAGAACTCAGGACAGCAATGGTATAACCTAAATAGCTTCCAAAAATCAAATAATATGTACAGCACAAGGCTATCTAAGGGAGCCTGAGGCACCAGATTATCCACGGGCACTACAATTAGTGAATAGCCAAAGGACTCTATAGACCAAGGTTCAATGATTATTTTACCTTCGCTCTCCTGTTCACCTTCTAGAAGAATTAGCTTAGTTTTTTATAGCTATTGCCAATTGTCCAATTTGTTTAATGGATGAGCTCCCACAATTATCAGGCATGATTACCAAACTTTGAAAGAAAGCATCATGTTTTTCAAGCCTTGCAGCACTAGCAATCAGAAAGCTTATCCTTGGAACATTTTTTCCTGATTTTATACATATACATATACATACATATACATATACATATATATATTCATTTTATGTGTATGAGTGTATTGCCTACCTGTATGTGAGTGCACCCTTGTCATGCAATCCCTGATGCTTTAAGTGACATGCCAGACTTACATAATTATATAACCCAAGAAGAGTCTTCCCAAAACCCTGTGCACTATGACTAAGTAAAGCTGGAGAGAACCTAATATAATTTTGGCTGATTCTAGTGGTAAATATTTTAAATAAGGAAGCATAAAAACTTTGAAGTGTTTTGTTGGCTATGGAAAACGTGTAATGCAGAAACTAGCCAGAGCCACAGTTCAAACATGATAATATGTTTCTGTATAAAATCATCCCATGCTCTGGTTTGATTTCTATTGCTGTGTGGAAACACTAACCAAAAGTAACTTGGAAGAGGAAAGGGTTTATTTGGCTTATAAATTACAGTCCATTACTGAGAGAAACCAGGGAAGGAGCTCAAGGGAAAAATCTGGAGGCCTGATCTGAATCAGAGACCTTGGAGTAATGATGTTGCTTGTCTGCTCTTCTGGCTTGCTCAGCTACCTTTTTTATACAGCTCAGGCTCCTCTGCTTAGAAGTGTCACCACCCACATTGGGCTACACCCCCTACATCAATTAGCAATCAAGAAAGTGCCACACAGACATGCAAACAGGGCCAAGCTAATGGAATCCCTTAATTGAGGTTACATCTTCTCAGGGGACCATAGTTTCAATTTTAAAAATCTACGTATTACATCTTATTATAATGATAATTTATCTAAAATTGGTGGATTTCTCCTTCTAGGATACATTCCATTCAGGTTCATGTGAGATTTCATTGGTCTTTTATATAATCACATTGTTTATAATAAAGAAATAAAAAAAAGTCTGAATCACATCTGTTCCCTGATATTCAAGAATAGAGACGATGTGGGTAGAATAATATGGAAGGTGGTGAGCAGGTTGGCACTCAATTGGGATTTAATTTCTGAGGGGATTATTTACACAACTTTACACTGTTATTTAAAATATACATACTTTTTCCCAAATACACCCTCAAATAAGACTGAATAAGGTATAAGTGTTGCATTGTAACAGAAGGCTTCATATTGAGAAAATTGTGTTTTCCATGCTCATATCAGTTGTGGTTTTTATTGCTCTAACAATATCTCTGACAGATGCAGATAAGGGAGAGAAGTCCATATGGCTCCCAGTATCAAAGGGTACAGTCCTCCATGGTGGGGAAGCATGGCTGGAGTGCTTTCTTCTTTTAGAAGGAGCAGCCAACAGCATGCATGGCCTTTTACACTTTGGAGTAGGGGAAGTACAGGGTCGACCAGAGGTGGGGCTGGGCTACAACTCTCATGAGCATTAGGTAGTCTCTCTTCCCACAGTCACTGAAACTAGTACCATGAGTTAGAGATCAGATATTCACACACATGACCATGGAGGTTCAATTCACATTTAAGCTGTAACAATATTCCAGTTCCGTAGTGTGTCTGAACAGGTCCACACAACTTTGGATCACCATGAAATTAGGATAATGATGCCATCTAACCACAGATCTTTTGAAGGATAAGTAGGGAAGAATGCACAGTTCCTGGCAGAGCATGTGGAATTTATGTATGTGCCTTTTTTTGTAAATCCACCAAGTGTCTTAAAAAGGCTTATCTTCATTGTCAACTTGACAAACCCAGGAAGAAAAAAAAAATCAGCTGAAGAACTGTCTCCATCAGACTGGCCTATGGGTACGACTGTAGGACATTTTCTCGATAATTGATGTAGGAGGACACAGTGCACTATACAGGTGCCACTTCTGTGTATGTGGGCCTGGGCTGTCTATGACAAGCAGCTGGGCAAGCCGGTAAGCCATACCATCCATGGCCTC
The DNA here is from genome assembly GCF_000622305.1 of Nannospalax galili. Classification (NCBI taxonomy): domain Eukaryota; kingdom Metazoa; phylum Chordata; class Mammalia; order Rodentia; family Spalacidae; genus Nannospalax; species Nannospalax galili. The sequence goes on from NW_008348795.1 coordinate 3,121,511, forward strand.
TCCTTCAGTTGCTGCATCCAGGGATCTACTTGAGTTCCTGCTCTTACTTCCTTTAATCATGTATCGTTTCATGGAAGGGTAAGCCAAATGCTACTTTTATTCCCCCAAGTTGCTTTTGGACATGATGTTTAAAGCAACAAAAAGCAAACTTCAACAGTTGCTAATAAAAATACAGGGAAGTTCACTTTAAAATTTGAATAATGAATTGGAGAAATGAGTTAGGAAAGGAAAAACCAGTGTTAACATTTTCCCACCTCTAACTAAGAACCCATATTTGCTTTATTTTTAAAAGTCTGGTGAACTTGACTACTGCCCATCCCCTTCCATGTAGAGCCAGAGGATGGATGATAGAAAAAGGTTGAACTGCAGCAATCAGGCTGCATATGAGCTTCTCAAAGTCATGGGGTAGAGTTTAGAGAAATAAAGGACAAAGACCAGAGAGCTGAAATTGTTTACACAAAGCTTAGATAGGAACAAATTTGACTCAGAAGTGTTCAAAAATGAATCAAATACTAGAGACACCCCTACCCCCCCCCCACACACACACACAGTTCCTCAGGATACAAAAGTGCCGGTGTTCTGAAAGAAGGGACCAGATTTATAGAACAGCAAATCATAGCCAAAGAAATAGCTGGTCTGCTACCTATAATGTTCTCTAGAGTTACTTAAGTGCAAGATTCTTGCAAGAACCAAGAAAACAGGGAGCACAGGCTAGTACTGCATTTCTTCTCAGGAAAAAAAAATTCTATATGCTTAGGCAGGAATAAGAAGATACTAGCTTCCTGGAAATGAAGAGGCTTAAAGAGAAGTCCTTGAAGGAGGAGTGTAATACTGCAATACTTAGTCTCAGCCTCTCTCTCTCTCTCTCTCTCTCTCTCTCTCTCTCTCTCTCTCTTCACGATTTGCTTAGGTCAAACCCACACTTTTAACAGCCAGCTTCTTCATGTCCTTGCAGAGTCAGCACTTATTGGAAAGGAAGATAGGAAGATCCTGAGTTTGAAGTCAGCTTGAGTTAAGAAATGAGTTCTAGTCAAGCCTAGACTTATCTCAAAATACATCAGTTAATCAAATACACTGAATTTATTTACAATTTTCACAGTATTTCACTAAAGCACAGTAATTATATATAACCAGCAATTTTAAACATACTACCTTAGAAATGTTACTTGTTTTAATTTTTATCTTATTTTTGTCTATATGTAAAAGATCACTGAAAAAGCAAAACATAAAAAGAGACCAGTATATTCTAAATGTGATTATGTCCTCCATCCTCTTCCTTTTTCTGTTTCTGATATGTCTCATATTGAAGCTGAGTCTTGCCAAAGTATAGCAATTTGTTTTGTTATTTGTAGCAGTTTTCTCCGATGATGTCCTGTCAGCTGCCATTATTGTGCATGCTTCTATTAATTCAAATACTTTGAGAGGAAAGTAAGCAATCTCTGAGCAGAATTTTGTATATTTTTTTCTGTAGAATCATCCATTTACTCTAGTAGATTGTCTATAGCTATTTCCTTTTTCAGATAATTTTCTTTATCTCACTTCTGAAATGGAGAAAAAGACCGATTTTCTTTAGTGAAAAATGTCGAAAATAAAAATTTCTAGCAACAATGCAAATTAATTTTTTTGCTGTTTTTTTTTTTTCTGTTTTTTTTTTTTCTGTTTTTTTTTTTTCTGTTTGTGACAGAGTCTCAGTTAGCCCAGGTTTGCCCTGAATTTACTATGTAGTCTGAGACATTCTTGATGCCTGATCTTCCTACCTACACCTCTCAAGAGCTAGATTGCCAGAATGTGCCACCTTGGCCTTGGATGATAGTTTCTGTTGTTGCTGTTTTAAAGTATTTTTTTGTATTTTGAAAATTTCATAGATGTATATAATGCATATTGATTGTATATACTTTCCACTGTCTCCCTAAGGCACCCCCTGTCACATCTCCCTAACAACTTCAGGTATTAATTAATTAGTTAGTTTGTTTGTTTATAACCCACTGAGTCCAGTAGTTCTATCCATATGCCTAGGGTTGTGAGATCATCCTCATGGCATGGGCAACCTACCAGTTGCTCCCGCCCCATCCAAATAAAAGCAACTGTCTCTCTCCCAGCTGTCATCAACTGCCAATAGCTCCAAAGCTATGACTGGGGCTGCAGAACCACCCATTCCTCCCGGATGAAATTTACAATTGGCTTCTTGTGCAGATAACTACATGTGCTATGGGTTCATGTGTATACCAGCCCCATCATGTCCAGAAGCCAGCATTTCAAAGCCTTCCTCTCTGTCCTTTGGCTCTTACATGTTTCCTGCTCACTCTTTGCAAATTTCCCTGAGTCTTGGGCGGAAAAGAGTTGATATGAATGTCCCATCCATGTCTGAGCACACACAGTATTTTCTTCCCGGTAGTTTGAACAGTAATGAGCCTCTGCATTAGGCTGCACCCTCTGACATAAGGCTGACCAAGGCTGAAGGCACAAAATTACAGACTTAGAAGACACAGCTCATCGCTCTCTTTTTTTTTTAATTATTAGGTTTTTTAAATGCATATGAGTGTTTTGTCTACAAATACATAAATGTGTTTACCACCTGTGTTTAGTGCCTGTGGAGGCCAGAAGAGGGTGTCAGACCCTGGAACTGCAAGTAGAGACACTTGTTAATCACCATGTGGGTGCTGAGAACTAAACCAGGTGCTCTGAAAGGGCAGCGAGTGCTTTTAACCACTGAGCCATTTACTAGTCCCCACTATCTTTTAAAACAAAGAAATGGATATAAATACACGCAGATAGGAAGGTGTGAGATTAGGAGAAAAAATATCTATGAGGAAAGCATCCCTTGATTAGCGTAGCTGCTGGGTGTACCCTACCCTGGATTCTCCAGATATGCTGAAATTCATGGAGCAATTTATGGTAAACTATCCAAGTGCTTTTAGGCTCCAATAAAACATTCCTAATGAGTTACAATGTTTGTTGGGTGAGCTCAGAAGACTGCAGCGACTATTACTATGCAAGTTGTGTGATACTGCAAAGAAAAAAACTCAGATGACTCTTCCATTCAGAATGTGACTTCAGGCCGTCCTTAACAACCGAGAAATGATTGACTGTGATAACCTTGTACTTTAATATGTATTTTGTGTTGGAATACAATTGGCATCATTTTTGTATGTTGGATTTCAGATGTTCTTAGGCTTTGAAATAGTTACATGCAAAAGGTTTTCTTATCAAGTAAGTAACCCTGTAGGTGAATTACAATTGAATTTGGTTTGCCCCACTTTTTAATAATAATGAAATTGTGAGCTATGTACATATAATTCTAAATTTCTTAATAGACATACAAGAAATTAAATTTCTGTGTAAAATTAATTTTAATAACATCTTGTTTAATTCAGTATAGCCAAATTTCAAATAATATCCATGTGTAATTCATATTTTGAATTATAAAGATTCCTTTATATTTTATTTGTATACGTGTGTGTGTGTGTATGTATACATGTGTGCCGCTGGGAGTGAAGGTCAGAAAGGATGCATCAAATTCCTTGGAGTTGGAGTTTCAAGGGATTGTGAACAACCTGATATGGGTGCTGAGATGCAAACTCACTTCCTCTGATAAGGAAACAAATGCTGTTGACTGCTGAACAAGCATACCAGCTCCGGAGATTTCATTTGTCACAATAAACTTTGATGATCTAAAGTAAATTTTGTGTTAATACCAGCATTATTCTTTTCTATCCAGATATAATACATATGTGACCAGTGGTTATTGGCACAACCTGTAATCTCTGTTCAATACCTTGCATTTGCCCCTGAGTTCTGACTTGACTAGAGAATAGAACATCAGCTTGTATTTCATTAAAAATGTTTTAAATATTTTGCACATTAGTTTCCTAATATATAGGAAAGCTCAGACTTTATTTTCACCAGAAAATTCAATATTGTTTGTGTATTTTTATATTTTTAGGGCTGGTGACCAGACTAAGAGCCACAAGCAAGTTACAAGGAAGGTGCTCTACAATGCAGCTCAGCGCTTTCCTTTATAATGATAATCCAAGACCACTGTTATTCATTCATTCATAGATCTGCAAGAGATTGGCAAGTGAGTTTTATGTTGTTGATATGTGCTCTACCACTGAGCTACATACCAAGCCCTTAGGTACAATGTCATACTAAGATTTTCAGTTTCTCAGTGTTCTCTGTTTTATCTGTAGATGTAATAGTAATTGTGAAACTCAACTTTTTGTACATACACATTAAATACGCAAAAATGTGTCTTAAAGGCAAATATATACAAAGGAATGAAGTTGCATTAATAAAAGTTTTAAAGAATTATTTCTCAGTTTTTTAAAATGTACTTAAATTAATTACTGTTAGACAAGGAGATAAATGTAAGAAATTCAAGAGAATAACCCAAGGAAAATTCATAAAAAGTTCAGTAATTCAGAAGTCAGCAACAGAGGGCATCTGCTGATGAAATAAGTATAAGATCCATAAAGCCACCAGTATTTTTGTGCCTTATTGAATCAGCAAAACACATCAAAAAATAAAAGCACCCACAAAATATGAGGCAGAATACTTCAAATTTCTTTCTCAGGTTTTATTAATTTCTATTTTAATATCTTATGGTATATTCACCATGATAATTTTCTTATTATGACTACTTTCAAACTTATGAGTGAATCAAGATATCATTATATACTGAAAATCAGATGTCTTCAAGGCTTTCATGTTCATTCTCTAGTTCTTTACAGAAAGAATTTTCTGCATTTTGTTCCAATGCAGTTATTGGATTGAAGTCACCTTTTACGTCAACTACCTGTTATTAAATGAATACAGATAGTAATATGAGCACTGACACCTACCCACATACTCAGTAACAACCATGCATACAATATCTGGGATAATTTAAAAATTAAATTGAATATGTATAGAGTTCAGATAATTAAAGAAATAAATGTAACAATCTTTAACATAAAATACAATGTATTCAGACAAGAAAGAAAAGTTTTTAATATATGTGACAACAAAGCACCATAAATCAGGAATAGTCCCAGGTACAATGAACACTTTAAAGGATTTATCTACTATAATGCATACTTTACTATTTTTTCCTTTTCCTTTTTTTAATCATTTTTATTTTTTAATTAAGTATTTAATTCAAGAAGAATTTTGTGCTAAAATTATTTTAACTCTACAAATTATGTATCATCTCTGTGGTTTGTATAAGTTGGGTTTCAGATATAAACATTAACTTAAAAATCTGTCATAGGACATACATATTTTGTCTCTGATTCTTTCTTTGGCTAATATCAGTTAGTTATTTAGTATTTTAGCTATTTAGAAATATATTTAATACTAGTAAAATTATTCATAATTCCCCAAACCTGTGTCAGTTTAACTTAGCTGTTATCCATTACACTACATTTATATTCACATGTTAAGATTTTGTCTGGGTTATGATAGTGTATTGCAAAAGCCAGGCAGTTATAACTCTGCTACTGATATAAGTTTGTTGGTATTTCAAAAGTTACTTTAACCAAACGTGATCAATTTCTGTGGCTATTCATTAGAGATTGAAAGAACCATTCCTTGCTATTTGTCTGTTTTTCTTTTTTTCCTGAGTGTCTTTTCCACTTCATTTCAGCTCTAACTTTTTCTATCAGAATTCTAATAGTATCATTTAAATTCCTTCTAACTTTATTATGTTTGTAATCAACACAGATCTTTTCTAGGGTGGACAAATCAAGAACGTATTTTTCTTGTCTCTGTGATGTTAGGCTACAGAATTCCTCCTCAGTCATACACCCTCCCAGATACACAAATGGTAAGTCAGACCACACACTTCAAGTCAATGTATGTTTTGTAAAAAAGAATTGAAAAAGATCTATATACCCTTCCAATAATTAATTATATTATTGTTTTGTAAAAGTTTTCTAATTTTATTAAATCCTAAAAACTGTAGAATTAGGAGATGAAAAGAAATGAAAAGATCAAAACTTTCTGGGTCAAATAAAAATTCAAACAAACATTAAAATTAATGTAATTTCAGAAATAAAAAATAGAATAAGCTTTTGAAGGGAATCAGATTTCTCAAAGTTTTCTTTGATCCCCAATTATTATGTGACTTTGGACATTTACTACACACATGACTCTAGGCAAGATGTCATTAAAGTTCACCAAGTCTTTCCCACAGAAGCAACTATACACACACACACACACACACACACACACACACACACACACACACACACATACATGGGGGGGGAATTCAAATCCTTAGTAATGTATTTTCAAAGAGATCTTAATTGTATTGTGTGTTATTGAGGCATAGGTAGGTAATCGGTTGTTATAATTTGGTCGTGGAAAATCACTGAAAACAGCAGGGACTGGAGAGATGGCTCAGTGGTTAAGAACACTGTTTGTTCTTGCAGAAGACCTGAGTTTGAATTCCAGTACCCACATGACAGCAACAACTGTCCATATCTCCAGTCCCAGGGGATCCAACAGTCTCCTCTGACCTCCACAGGAATTGCACAACATGGGTGCACTTATCTACATTCATACACAAAAAATAAAAATAATAAATAAAATTTAAAAAAAAACACCAATGATTATAATCTTGACTGGCTTGTGATAGCAATTCTTTTTCATAAAAATGCTGAGAGGAGTCATTTCATTGTTAAGATGCTTTTACATACCCTGATACTAACTCTATTGTCTAAAAAGAGGAATTATATCCCAACTATTTTATATGTGCCTTATGGTAATCTTTGAAACTCTTGCATCACTATTTGAGTCACTGTTATAAGAGCTGTTGTATTGTCAACAAAGAGCAGGAAATGATTCTTTTACTAAGCTCAAATAAAATTACTTCAAAAATTGACCATATTTTAGTGATATACTGCTGATGAAGGCCTTGTGGTTGGTAATTCATGGTAACGATTTTGTCAAAAAATTAAATGAAGACTCTCTTGACTGAATACACAATTCATTATGTTAGGCAAGATGAGGAAGCTGGTTGGACATAACCATGGCATAAACAGGTTGTACATCATGGTGTCCATATTATATTATGATTAGCGAAATTTTATACCAAAGTGGAAAATTTTTATGTCTACATAACCTAATAATTCAGTGAAGTAAAGCTTAAATGACTTTTGTTCAACAAAAATGAATTTGAAAATTGTATTAGAAAAATCTTAGAGGGTGCACTAAGGAGGCATATAGAGGTGAATCTTCTTCCAGAGGTGAATCTTTGTTCAATCTTTCTGTTGATAATCAGGGAATGTAAGTGTATTGTCTCTGGTAAAATTCAGGGTGTGATATGATTAGAATTTGTTTGCTTTCCCAGGTACATTAGGGTTCAATAAAGTAGTACATTGAATATTAGAGAGACTAGAGAGACAATTGAGAAGTTAAGAGCACTGTTCAGTTACCAGCACCACATGGTGGCTAGCAACCATCCACAACACCAGTTCTAGGGGCTTCCAAAGTTGTTTCACATGTTGTTACATTTATATCCATGCAGGCAAATCATTCATACACAGAAAATAAATATATAAATGAAAAAATTTTTAAAAAGAAAATTAGAGAGAAAGCATATGTTGTTATTCCAAAGAGAAATACATTAATAGTCCCTTTCCAATCCTATATCTAAGAAAAATTAAGGAAAATAATCTTACAAGTTTCTTGTGAAAACTTTTCATAAGATGTGAACAAATGTCTACACAGATCAGAGAGGACTCCAAGGTTAGACCAAAGGACCAATTTCACCCAAGTCAAGCTTGATTAACTAATGAGCTAATTGGACTTAGAGGACCATGGGTGAGGGGTTATTTACAGGAGCATCATGACAACAAAGCAAACATAGCACCAAAATTTTTTCTTAAGCTGTCTCTACAGCTGCACAGATGCAGAGCTCCCTCTTCAATCAACCTTCCTTGATGTGTCCCTTCCTAGTCCCATATGTTGGCAGCAGAAATGCATAGAGCTGTGGGGAGGTGAAGGAAGGAATGGCTTAAATATCCTGTGAGTGTCTCATAGGTCTCTTCAACTACTCCTATGAGGGAAGGTCAATAGTCCTATCTTGAGCAAAGATAGCTGCTTTCATTGCAATGGTGAGGTTTATTATTTCTGAAGCCCAGTGTTCCGCAACAATACACAACATAATTCACATACTATAAACTTTAAAATATTTTTGCAATATTTTCTATAAATATCCTTGCTATTGTTTTTTTCTGTTGTATTTCTAATTTTAAATGTTTAGTCTTGGAATGAAGTTTAGTGAGTGAATACCTATTAAATATGTCAGGTCCTGTTTTTTTTTTTCCTCAGTACCACCCAGCCCATACCTAAGATCAGAAAGAAATTTCTTATCTTTATTTCTACTTTTGTATCTGGAAAGACCGCCCACTGAAGCTAAAACATGAAATATTCTAGTATTAATAATATATAGCCTATTTCAAAAACAATACACAAACTTTCTACTTAGTGAAATGATATGTTAATGTATTCATGTTTAGAAAGTGGAATTAATAAGCCACAGTACACCTGGCTAAAATAAAATATAAAAGAAGCATTGTGGAATTAACCAAAGATCAAATCAAGTACCTACAAGGAGTCATAGTTTAGAATATCAGTTGCAGATAGACTGAGGTCAAGTAGTAGAAGCCCTGGGTGGAGAGGTGTGGTCCCCAAATTACTCATTCCTCTCAAGAGAGAAAGCCAGCCAGGGGCAAGACGAAGGGCATACCTGGAAGAGGGGCAGAGCCCACTGCGATATGGAGCGCAGTGCCAGTCAGGAGAGACCTACCTTTGAGTAGTTGGTCAGAGTAGACCAAGAGCCTCACAAAATAACACAGGCTACTGCCAGCGCCCTTGGTTATACCCAGAACTTGAATGTTAGAAGCGACTGCCTAAGATAGGACATATCTCTGACACAGAACTTGAAGTAATGGAGCAGGAAATGACCTGAAAGCCTTCTTCCTGAAGATTAGCTAAAATAGTTCTAGAGGATACTATGCAAGATGCTAAGGGGAAAAAAATCAACCAATGTCCCAACCCAGTTCTAAATCCTAACAACCACAATGACTAGCACAGTAAAGTACCTCTATTGGTTCAGTAATGACACTGTTATCTGTGGGGCAGGGGTAATCAAAAGCTATCTAATTGGCCTTAAACCCCTCTCAATGGGAGGGAACTCATGGGTGGCACTGTAATTATAGCCAAATACACATGCTGGAGAGGACACAGTGTCTAGAGACCTTATCTTTGTCATGTTTTTACACCAAATTTCTTTCCATATACTAAATATAGATCCTTATATTTACAGACAAGTGTACTATACACCACTAATCAAACAAATAACAGATGAAGCAATTACAGAGTTCCACAACTGGTCACACACAGAGAATATATGTCTGAGAGATGCTCAGCTCTAACTTACATATCTTCAATGTAACCTCTACACCTAAGGCTCATGGAACATAGTGGAACAGCGGGTCGAGGGAATACTGATGCATCCCTCCACTTCTCACCAGCAAAGATTCTTAATACAGTGAAGTGTGGTGCACACAGAAGATGACAACTGGCTTGTTCTAGAGAATAAGCAACTGCAGTGTGTGTCCCTGGATAGGACTCATATAAACCTCACCAACCCACAGCTCAAGGATCATTTCAGGAGAGGAGGCAGAAAGGTTGTCAGAGCCATCTTTGGTCCATGGACATAGAGAAATATGCTTTAAGGCCACTAGAAGCTTGCTAATGTGAACTTGCAGCAATAGTGGTGTTGTGCATAAGATCCTTGGTGACTCAGTCAGACAACGGCCAAGCTTGGAGCTATGGAAATCGGCAGTGGGTCTGGACTTAGCCTGGGAAATGTCAGCCACAGATTATTGCTGGGTGAGGGAGAGTAGATCTTCCTTAAGATCTCTAGATATATTGACTAGACTCCAGTAAATGGACTTATACTGAAGGACATCTGGGTACAATGCTTGATTTAATAGGATTTAACATATATGACAGAATGCATGAGGTCCAGTGTGTAGGAGGGTTGTATTGGGGGAACATGTATGGGGAAAGAAAGCTAAATTTAAGAACTATTATATGAAATGCATAAAAACTCAATACAATATTTTTAAAATAAAAGTGAAAAGACAAGGAAATTCTGTAGTGTGGGAAACAATTTGAGAAATATCTCAGAGATTCTCATGACTGGTGACTCTCAGTCCATCGGCTTGTGTTGGTATTTATGATTCATTTGCAACAGAACTATGTCCTTCCTTGAATATTTATTCATACCAGTAAATTATTCTTCACCTTGATAGTGTTTAAGATTTATATCATCTCAAATACTTGGTATTTTGGAGCTCAGCGATTTCAATATCCTTAAGGAGAGTTCTTCATTTTTCTTTGTAAATTTTGAGTTCATCCTGTTGTGTCAGTTAAGATAGACCAAAGAGTACAAGAGTAACATGTAAGTTAACAACATAACATATAAATATAAGTTTAAATAGATTGATTTTGTTCAGACTGACCATTAATCACAGATTGACTGTGGATTCCCCACACACAGTAACACAGACTCAGTGGAAAGGTCATCTTTCTAGAAGCCACTAAAAGTAGGAAACTAAAGACTACTGAACAGCATTTTCATGATCTCAGTTTAGAATTGCCCAAATTTCACTGGGTAAAATTTGTTACATGGTTCTCACTAATCATGAAAAAGCCAAAAGATAAGAAGAAAGAAATAGAATATTTAGAAATTCTTTTCTTTCGCAAGTGGAAAGAGCACAAAACTTTCTCATCCAGTGACCTAGATTCTGATTTATTTGCTCATCTCCAAATATAGATATTTAAATGAAATCTTTTATCCCTCAAGCCCTTATTCTCATTAAATACAATTTTCCCTCTTTCCAGTGTTTTCCACAATACCTGGAACTAAAATGAAAGATAAGAGCATAAATTATCTTACCAATTTGTAACTCTGTGCTCCCACTGTGACATCTGGGGTACCTCTGTAGATAGCTCTGAAACAATACTTTTCTCAAATTAATAGTGAATGAGCTTAAATTTCTGCCCCTTGCACTTCAATAATTTCACTCACTATCTAATCATAGAAATTAGGTTCTAAGAAATCTGGCATGCATTGACTTTTCATCCTAACATTTTGTGGGTTACAAATTTGGGTATTTACTCCTTCTTTGAAAGATCAGTTACAACATGTTTTGTCAATTGACACACTGACCCTGTTGCTTCCAACAAACAGACTCTTCTTCAGTAGAGTTCAAGTGAGTACTACAATGTTTTTCTGGTTCATGGGTTAAAACTTGGAAATCACTAACCTAGATGATAGATTGTGCATTTTTTTTACTTTGCCACCATACAAATCTAGTTATACCTCAATATTATGTAAATGTTGTCCCTCTACTCACTTATAAATAGTGTTTTTGGAAAACCAATTGTATCTGCAGGTTACTGCTTTTCCTTTGGTTTCTACAGAACATCTCGAAGCTTGACACACTATTCACCTGCTTTTCCAGATAATTAATGAGGGTGTTAAATAGGTTGGGCCCAGGACCAAACCTTGAGGCAGGCTGCTAGACACCTGTTGTATTTGAGAGCCCACCATTTATCATTACTTATGTTTGCTGAACTATAGCCAATTTGACCTTGGCTTAAAAACTGAATTCCAGTGATTTTCAAGGAAGCTGTCTGTGAGGATGTATTTATATTCTTTGAGGGAGAAATCATTCAAGTTCAGTTCAGTGGGGCACTACTTCATGTCAGATGCTGACAAATATTTTGAATAAAAGTCATGTCTTAATGCCTTTCAATGATAGGGTTTGTAGAATCAAACTTGCTACCTACTCCATATATATGAATTAATGGTTGAAATTCAATTTCCCAGGATATATTAGATATTGGCCAAACATAAAGTTTCCCTGCATTTGATTCTCCAAGCAAACTATCTGAACTCATTTTTTTTCTTTGCTAAATACATTATTCCTATGGGTTATTTATCTTAATTAATGCCATCTAGTATCATTGATTCATCATCTCAATCGTCTCCTTTTATCCCTCACACTTACCCTCCCATACCACTTTAACCTGATAGTCCTGTTAACTCACAAAGGTCTATCTTACTGATTGGTGTGATATCCTAAAGCAGAACTTCAATTTGTATTTAAATTCCTCATGCTAGAAATCACTCATGATTACTTCAGTGGGGGACTATTTTATGTGAGATGCTTACAAATATTTTGATTAAAAAATAGTGATTATAAGTCTTAAAATAACAACTTTACATAATAAGAGTTGTTGAATCAAACTTGCTAACTACTCAGCATCTATAATTTAATGTTTGGCTAACAGATTCACTTGGGGTAATTAAGTACAATCTGAAATAATATATTTATCTTATGAAATTCTATATGCTCATCTATAAAGAAAAATAATATCTACATGACAAGACTAGTAGAAGAAAAAAAGTAAGATAAGGATTACCATTACATTCTCCAAAGTCTCCCTGAAAGTCAGGTGTTATGCAAACCTTCATATCTTTCTGTTTCTCCTATGACACCTTCACTTTGCTCCTTCAGGTCTTCCAAACATACCCTTCTCTGTCCATCTATCTATCTATCTATCTGTCTGCATTCTCAATGCACTCAAAGCTATCTTTCTTAACAGGAACCTAATGTGTGTCATTTTACACTCAAATATATTTTATGACTACTTCCTATATTGACAATAAAATATTCACAATCCAGAGAATAATATTCAGCAACAGATTCAAACACATCCTGAGACCACATCAACTTTAAAATATATACTTAAAGAATTTATGCTTCATTTTAAAAGTAATTTATAAATACTTA
>NW_008348795.1:3134419-3142060 GCF_000622305.1 Nannospalax galili
ATTCTATTCTAAAATTTTAAATCTCTAAATTTAAACAGGTGCCAAACAAATTATTGAACTACAATTTGTCCAATTTTCTGATGAGGAAAAAAAGCCAGCAAATGTAGTACTGTACAAGTAGAGTGAGGGGCTACTAAGATATGGCTGCTGAGTTGTCAGGAAAGCATTGGAATAGAGACTGTTAGAGCAAAGATCAAAGTGACATGATCAATGGAAGTCAGTTCTAGACAAAAGGAAGAGCAAATGAAACACTCATGGAGAGTTCTTATATATTGTTTGCAAGAAGAGTCACTATGCTGCTGAGACATGGAGAGGTCTACCTAAGATCTGCCTCCCTTTTCCCAAATATAGTCCTTATTGGAAATTATATTTCAAAGCAAGCAATCTGAGTCCCATGCTCTCTTCCCTTAAACTTGTTAATGTGGCTAGCCTTGAAACTAATATGTAAGCAAAATGGATAATTGACATTCCCAGGTCAAATTGGAGAAGAATGGGGTGTGCCTACTCTAACATCTCTTCTCTCATTTGGCTATAGAGAACTTTTCATTCTGATTTGTGTGTATAGTATATACAGAGGAGCAATGGCATCACCATATGTATCCCAAATTCCCTCTGGGTCTTCTGCACTATCAGACAAACCATGTAATATACTTTATGTGCATTTATTAACTTACAAAGAGTAAGAACCCAGTGCCTAGCCCCACACCTCTGGCAGCACTGCTCAGAGCCCGCCATATCAAACTCTGCCACGACTACCATAGTCCCTGTTAGCATTCACTCACGGCTCAGGGGCCTGAGATATCGGCCCCAGGTCCACAAGAGTCAGTCTATTCTGTCTTTGAGCTGCTGCAGCTGGCTTCATGTTCCCCACACCACACGAGCTACCCATGACTCCCGGCTTCTGTCCCAAGATGGCTCCCAGTAGCCCCTTCGAAGTCCACCCGCCATGTCAGGCCCCGTCCATTGGAGGAACTAGTTAATTGGGAGACACTCCACCCCTTTCCTCTGCTCTTAGAATCTTCCTGTCCATCTTCCACTAAAGTCCCTGAGCTTTGGAGGGGTTGATAGATGTAGGGCGATCTCTCTTGTATCATGGTGAGATAGTGGCTTCTTGGGCCTCCCCATTAGTCATCTTTAGGCCTTGACCACTGATCTAGCTCAGTGGTGTTTCTTCTACTATAAAAACAAATGGAAGGAAGTAGACACATTTAAACAAACATGAATGTAAATACAAATGACTAGAAGATATCCCAGTAGGTGTACTATACTCATTAAACAATATACTCATGATGGCTTCTCCACTAGGGCCTGTAGCCTTTCTTCACACAAGGCGTTGGCCTGGTTTACAGCACCAGGTGTGTGTTCCACCCCTAGGAGCGGGCCTTATCCAATTAGAAATTTGTCAGTTGTATGTGTGTTGGTTGAGCCATTATTGTTCTTGCAGGCATTGCTTGGCATGTGCATTGTGTGCAGCACACAGGTCCATCACTGAGTAGAATTATAGGGGATCCTTTGTTCCCCAACCATCCACATCAATATGAACATCATCCATCCAATGTCACAGAGGTTTTTGGCTTAGTCTCAGTTCCATCTCTTCTTCTTCTCTGGCACTCACAACATACAGTGTCCTCAGCAACATGGCCTTACCGACCTTTCTAGTGTGCAATTGACATTAATGGCAATAGCCTTGGTGAATTGGAGGACCTCAAGGATCTCCCTCTGAACAACAGCTCATGGGGGACAACCTACCCCTGTTACTGTAGATTTTCTTAACAGTAGTATAGTTTGGGAGACTCTACCCTCATCTTATCCAACCTACATGAAGCTTCCAAGATTCTTACAGCTATACCTGGCCTTTGCTTCTTCAGGTATCTTTCAAATGGGTTTCACATCTGTAGAACACTTGAAGGAACATTAACATTATATATTAAATCAATCATAGACAAGGTATCACACAGCATGGAAAGGTTTTATCCATTTGAATTAACTGTTTTATCCATAGATGCTTGTTAGGTACCATAGCATGGGAATGAGGCATTAATTTGGTTAGCTCTTTACCATTTTTAGTTATCCCTTTGTATTCTTTTCTGCTTGATACACATGTACAGGTGTTGGCCTCAGTTGCCTGACCTTGCACTGGGCTAAGGAGGCAGGGGGCTTTTCATGTTCCCACAGCCCTTGTTGGTTCCCTGAGCCAGACAGGTTCTCGGTCTGCCTCCTGACTGTAGCCACATCTATCATCTTCCCATTGACCACACCAGGTTTCTGGGGGAGAATTTGGTGGGAAAACCTGCTTCCATCCCTAGTATAGGCTTTATCATAAGAGAAATGCATCTTATTTAATCTTTGGGGATTCTTAACCACCCCTTCTACCATTGTTATCCTTCGAATGGCCTTTGTAAACTGTTCTGGTTTTAAAACCTTCCAGAAACACCTTAGTACCAAAGTTGGTTTTCCATCAGTTTTTTCTCTGGGGATTTGGGCTTGACATAAGTCTTGCCACATTTGTCTTTGTTAGGGAAAGAGGAATTTACTGCCTGGTTGAATTTACTGCTTTTAACCAATTAACTCAACTGGAGACACAGGCATCCGGAGATAGGGGCAAGTGCTGCAGCCCCCGGACCCTGACCTGTCTGATCTGTGTCGTGTCACGTAAGCATGTCTGCTTACACAAGATAACAGGGAAGGGTCGCGCCAGGCACATACCACCCATCCCTCCCCGATTGAGACTCCTGAAGGGAGTTGTAACATTTTCTTGTTTTGAAGTTATTGGTTTGTGAAATGCTTGCTTTGAAACTATTGGTTGTATAAGCACAGGCTTTTGTGTAACGGTTATGGGAGCCTATATAATCTTTAACTGAAATTGCCTCGGGGTCAATTGCTCCAACCAGACCTGTGTGTCTTGGAAGGACGGTCGGCCCCAGCTAGCTGGCCTAATAAAACTCTGCTTGATTTTTGCATCTCCATACTCATGCATTTGTTCTCCTGAAGAGACCCACCGAGTCACAGACCCTAACAGTCTTCGAGTAATCCAAGTGGACCATTTCTTCGGTCTGGTCTATGTTATATCTCCTATAGGGTGTTCTGTTATTTTACAGACACGTTTTACGTGCTGGTCAGAATCATTTAGATTTGCCAAAGCCTCTCTCACTTTACATAGATCCTGTTCCATCAAAGGGCTTAGTAAAACCATTAAAGCTCCATACCATTCTTGAGGTCCCAATTGAATTAGCCTTTCTTTCATATCTCTGATGAACTTAGTCTTATCTGGCCCAGTGAACTGGACATCATATATTGCTTTTCTCACACCTAGTTCTCTCAGGAATGCCTGCCCCTCCTTTATCGTCCTCCAGCCCCTGCCAATCTTCTTAGTCTCCATTGGTGACAACCATGTATCTTTGATGCCCTCAACCAGCCACCCTATTAAAGATTGCTGCCCCCTGCATTGGCCTATGTTGAACAGCCTATATTGCAAGGACAGATGGGTGGTTATATAACTCAGCTGTGAAGCTTCTGAAGGACTTAGACTGAGGTCATTTGCTCCCATGTCCCATACTCTCACAAGCCATGTGGCTAGGGGCTCTCTGCTTGCTTGCTTGTAAGTTTTTCCTAGTTTTAACAGTTCTAGCATGGAAAATTTCCTAGTCACAACACAGTTAGGTTTTTTGTTTGTTTGTTTGTTTCTTCCTTTTTACTTTTATCTGTCTTTTCCTCTGAGTCCTTGGACTTTACACAATCAAAGTGTCCCGCCTTTTTTCTCTCTCCAGCTCTACATCTGGGTCTGCCAGTTCAGCCTTTTCAGCTTTCCCTGCCTGGGGCACATCTTTTGTTCTCTCTCTCTCTCTCTCTCTCTCTCTCTCTCTCTCTCTCTCCCTCCCTCTCTCTCAGCACTCCATTTGGGTCCAGAGCAGGTAAAAGTTTTTCTAGCCTTTGGGTAACCTTTAACAAATCTTCACATATCCGCAACATATCCCCATCTTTACAACATAGCTGTGGCCCATGCTTCTGCATGGCTGGCCTCTTTTTAGTTACCAATTTTGTGATCCATTGTATAACCCATATGACTCTCCCTAACCCCATTATGCATATGGTTTTGATTGGCTTCTCTCCTGGATTTGGGACTCACAGCCCAGCTGACCCACCACAGGGGCAGCAGGAACAGCATTGCTTTCTGAGGCCCACATCCCCAAGGCTGTAGTTCCTTTATCCTGCCAGATTATGCTAATTTTGTAGCCCCCGAATTCCCTCTGGGTCTCCTGCACTATCAGACAAACCATATGTTTTATGTGCATTTATTAACTTAAAAGGAGTGAGAACCCAGTGCCTAGCCCCATGCCTCTGACAGCACAGCTCAGAGCCTGCCATATCAGACCATGCCACTAGCATTTGCTCACACCTCAGGGGCCAGCGATCTTGTCCCAGGTCCACAAGAGTCAGTCTGTTCTGTCTTTGAGCTGTTGCAGCTGCGTGTTCCCCACAACACGCAAGCTACTTGTGGCTCCTGGCTACATCCCAAGATGGCTCCCAACAGCTCAGGCCCCACCCATTGGAGGAACTAGCCAATTGGGAGACACCATAAACTAGTCAATTCTTAGAAATATGAATACAAGTCTTGTCATATTAAGGCTAGTTCATCCAGAGTCAGACCTTCTCTTTCTGTTCCTGACAACACAAGAGCCAATGTTCTGCTGCCTCAATCGTCCTAAGATGGGTACTCAGCAACTCAGAACCCTAGAGTTCAGAACCCATGAGGTTTGTTCTTACTAGCTAAACCAGAGCTGTTGACCCTGTCCTGATATTTTGCTTAGGCTCCTGAGTAAAGGATCTAGCATCTGCTTTCCCTGATATCATCTCCAGTTGGAAACATGGCATTTCCTCTGTAACTTCATTTTCTTCTCTAGCACTTTTGAGAACACTAATGTCTGTTTACATGTCCCTCTCTTGTATCTATACTTATGAACATACATGCCTAACTGTCACATAGAACAACACAAAACTATTCCTAAGACTTGAGGCTAGTACATTATACCAATTAGCTATGTTAGAACGACTTTAGCACAGTGAACAAGTGACAACATTAGAAGATTTATAAAAGGTGAACAGGAGGCAGATTGGATATTTAAGATCCTATGGGGCAAGATAAGGCGTCGGGTGGGTGAGATACTTAGCATGAAAGAAAGGCTTTTGATTGTTTAAGGAAAACGAATTACAAAAGCACCTGATTTTGTTTTAGAAGAATAACTCTGGAGTAAATAAATCTTCAATGATTCATAGAAAGCTTAACTCAAGAATTCTCATATAGAAATGCAATATTACAACTATGAATGATCATAATACAGTAATGAATGATAAGCTATATTACTGATAATGCAGGTAAAATATTCAAGAGTAAGGGAAAGAAAAATGTAAATGGTAACCTCAAATTGTTTTAATATTTTATTTTTATTTTATGTATATGAGTGTATTGCCTTCCTGTGTGTAAATGCACCCATGTCATGCAATACTCACAGACATCAGAAGAAGACATCAGATCCCCCTGGAACTGGAGTTACATATGGTTGTTAGCCATGTTGTGGGTGTTGGGAATGGAACCTGGGTCCTCTGCAAGAGCAGCTTAACCCTTAACTGCTGAGCTATCTCTCCAGCCCCTATTTCATACTTGTTAAATGTATATTTTATATTGAGTTTTTGTGCATTTCATATAATAGATCTAATAAAAGATCACCTCCCCATCCACACTCCTCTTTATCCCCTCCACCAGATTTTATGAATTATATGGCCTCACATTTTTAAGCTTGAGTAAGTTTGTAAAGTCTTATTTCCTGAGAAGGTGAAAACTGGCAGACACATTTGTAGTGGCATGCAGAAAGAACTCTTTTGAAAAATATTAGTCTTTAGATACCTATTAGAGTTTTAAATAGAGCCAAGTACCATTTATAAGTCTGGAAATTGATGAGAAAGTAAGAATAGAGGGTTTTTTTTAGTTGAAGCTATATATTTAAAACATAGTTTAGTTATTTTTTCTTTCACTCTGACAAATGTCTGTGAGAAATAACATGAAATATTGAGATATTCATTTTAGCTCACACTTTCAGAAGGTTCAGTGCTGGTCCTGTGGTAGGTCATTGCATCAGAGAAGAAATCTATGGTCAGGAAATCACCTCATTCTGTGGCATCCAGAAACAGAGATAATGGTTCATGAAAATGCCAGGGCAAGATAGAGGCCTCAAAACATACCCCCATTAACATACATCTTCTAGTTTGGCCCCACTTTCTAAATTTTTCAGCACCTCCCAAAATAGCACCAGTGTCTTGTTCCAACTGCTAAATATTTGAACCTATGAGGAATATTTAATATTCAAATATAACAAAGCCAAAAATCTTATATTTAGTTTTAATAAATTCATCTTTTTTTATTTATACAGTGTAGTAAATACTCCTTTTGCTATTTCCCCATATTATAATTAGTACTTTGTCTCAAAGGCCTGTCCACCCAGATACACTCTGTTTTCCACCTTTCTGATAGCTTTATTAAGATATTCTTTGATATTTGTTACCTTTTGAGATCTAATAGAAGTTCCCTTTTGGCATTGATAGATAATTAGATAAATGATGATAGATGATAGATGATAGATAGATAGATAGATAGATAATAGATAGATAGATAAATAGATAGATAGATAGATAGATAGATAGATAGATAGATGGATAATTAAGCTGGGTCTCTCACTGAAAAATTTTGTCTTTGAATGTCAGATGTTACAATCTTGGGGCTAGAGCAATGACTCAGTGATTAAAATTTGCTGCTCTTGCAGAGGACTGAAGTTTGGTCACCAGCATCAGCACTGAGCAGCTCACAGCCACCTGCAACTCAAGCTTCAGGGGATCCAACACCCTTTTCTAGCCTCTGCAGACACCTGAACTCATGTGTATACACACACACACACACACACACACACACACAGAGGTAGATGATGGACAGATAGCTAGATAGAAGATAGATGATAGATAGATAGATAGATAGATGATAGATAGATAGATAGATAGATGATAGATGATAGATATAGATGATAGATAGATAGATAGATAGATAGATGATAGATAGAAGATAGATAGTTGATAGATGATAGAAAGATGATAGATGATTGATAGATAGATGATAGATAGATAGATAGAAGATAGATAAATGATAGATGATAGATAGATGATGTACAGATAGCTAGATAGAAGATAAAAGATAGATAGATAGATAGATAGATAGATAGATAGATAGATAGAAGATAGATAAATGATAGATGATAGATAGATGATGGACAGATAGCTAGATAGAAGATAAAAGATAGATAGATAGATAGATAGATAATAGACAGACAGATAGATAGATAGATTATGGATACATAGGTAATAGATAGATAAGCCTGATTTATTTACTATACTCATTCTGAAAATTTACTTAGAATACCCAATGAAATATCTAGCATCTTTTCCCCACCAATGTCATTCTCAATCTGGCCAAAACGTGACATTTTCTGTCTAACACCACTTGGCATGTTTGATCCTCTTACACTCACTTGCATTGAAATGAATATATGTATATGAAGCATAAGCATTTGGACAGTCACAGGGCAGGTATACTTAGAG
>NW_008348795.1:3143105-3175475 GCF_000622305.1 Nannospalax galili
GAGAGATGATGTACAGATAGCTAGATAGAAGATAAAAGATAGATAGATAGATAGATAGATAGATAGATAGATAGATAATAGACAGACAGATAGATAGATTATGGATACATAGGTAATAGATAGATAAGCCTGATTTATTTACTATACTCATTCTGAAAATTTACTTAGAATACCCAATGAAATATCTAGCATCTTTTCCCCACCAATGTCATTCTCAATCTGGCCAAAACGTGACATTTTCTGTCTAACACCACTTGGCATGTTTGATCCTCTTACACTCACTTGCATTGAAATGAATATATGTATATGAAGCATAAGCATTTGGACAGTCACAGGGAAGGTATACTTAGAGGACACTTTCTTTCAGTCATTTATATCTTTGACAGTAGCAGTTACCTGTAAGCTCTAAGGGATAGCTGTAGTTAAAGTCATAGAATTTATTTCTGACTGCACTGGAAGATGTAAGTTTTGAGACATCACTGTACCTGTGGAAGTTTATACTATGTTCCTACCAATGTTTCTTTTGCCAGGTCAAATCCTTGTCATTGTATTTTTCAATACTACAGTGATCTTTCAATTTTACCACCTCTCTCCAGAGCTCATAGGACAGTAAAGGAGCAGCCATTGTTAGTTATTTGCAGACAAAGTAGAAGAAAAATTTAAAATCTATCATGCCCATAACAGCATAATATAGAAAAGTGAGAGATCAGATGACAATACTTTTTCAAACTGTAATATAAATGTAAATAGAAATACAAAGTTACATTATAAAATAGAAAAGGTTGCTCTTACCCATATTTCTTTATAATAAATATGCTAATCATACAAATTTCCATGTCAGGAAGATATGCCGGAAAATGTGATTGAATTCCTATGCAGAAGCCACTACAGTTAGTTAGTGATCCTCAGTGCCTCATTGTCATTTCTCATTAGCTCATGACTCACTTAATTCACAACAGGATCCAAAATGCCACACATCCTGTTCCCTGTCCTTCAACTTCTTCCCATAATACTGCTTTGTAACCTCACAAAGGAGGTTTTTTGACATTTAGAACTGTTTAAACGAACAAAGTATTCTGTTAACCTTTGTTTTTTCATTACTTTATTGGGTCTTTGTTATTATATTCACCTATATTTTTGCTATTGCCTATGACTCTGCTGATTGCTTTGTCTTCAAACCAATCATAGAGCAACCTCAAATATGTTAGTACTCTCAGCAACTGCCCTTAGTCTACAGCGATTGCCGTGAATGCTTCTGGTGCCTACTTGTCTTCACCCTACCCAGTGATTTAAGGCAGCTAAAGCATTAGTGAATCATGATTACTTTAGTAAGCAGCAGGAGCAAGCCCAGTAAGTATAAAAAAGAGGGCAGCTTTGCCCCTGTTCTATTCATCGAATCACTGCCAACCAATCTGCCACAGACCAGTAAGAACTCACAGAGCAAGGCCATATTGGGATTCCTTGACCTTTTCATATCTAAGATCCACGAGCTTTAAAAGGCAACACTACTGCAGAGAAAAGAAGATATTTAGCTTTTTATTGCTGGCATTTGGCAAAGATTTGAGCTTTAAACAAGTAAGTGTTTAACAAAAGACTGTTAGTATGTTCTGAAAATAGGTGTCTATCTGAAAGTAAAGCAGGCTATGCTTAATGATCTTTAAAATGGGGCTAAGAAGATGACTCAGCAGTAGAGCATACTGGTTGCTCCTGCAGAGAACCCAGGTTCAATTACCAGCACCCACATGGTAGCTAACAACCATCTTTAACTCCATTTTCAGGGGATTCGACTTCATCTTCTGACCTCCACAGGCACTGCACAACACGGGTGCACTTACATACATGCCGGCATAACACTCATATATATAAAATTAAAACAGTAAATACATTATTTTAAAAAGAATCTTTAAACTCAACAAATATAAACATTGGTCATAAATCGGGGGAGACTTCTTGTCAACTACTTTATCTTAGGAAAAGGTATTAAATTTCAAACCATAAATATTTATTAATATGAGGACACAATGCTATTTAAATGTAAATTAATTATGGTTCAGTGGTAATAACACAACAGAAAGGGAACACCATATTAATGTTGGGTGGCTAATGAAAATCATGACCTGCATATTTTATCCAGTTTTAGGAAATCATCATGTCAGATGTCACCCATTAAAGTGCTGTGTTCAGGTGATTGTAGCAAATAGAAAAGATAATTAGACCAATGTCAAATCAATCTCTTATTTCTTTAAAAGCAGCTTTTCTTGGGCAGTAGGAATTATCTTTACTTAGAGGTAAATCATAACACAAAGAAAGGAGACATCAATTATTTTGTTTTCTCAAACTATCTGTATATGACATTTAATTATGACAGAACTTAATTTTACCTATGCAAATAAAATATTCGAGGGAAACTTGGTCCTACAAGACACAAAAATTGCCAGATTTGCTATGTTAATTTGTATCACCATTTTGTTGCTTATGTATACATGTGATATGTTTGTAGTATATGTGTGTCTGATGTGTGAGTGTGTTGCGTGTATGTAGGTGTACATGATGGTGTACAAGCATGTCCAGGCGAGAGAAGGCCATCGGGTTTCTATCTCTATAACTCTGTTCTTTATCTGTGTTAGTTACAGTTTGTCACTGATCCAGACTCTTGTCATTTCAGCAAGGCAAACTGGCCAGCCAGCTTTGATGATCTTCCTGTCTCTGGCCTCCCACAATGGGGACAGAGGCACATGCAGCCAGCCCCATGTTTTATGCAGGGGCTGGGGGTTCAAACTCAGACCCTCATGCTTGCACAGCAAGTGGTCTTACACACCAAGCTATCTCCCTAGCCCTGCATTTTCATGTTAGTGGAAAGATGACAATCGGCAATTTGGAAAACAAGAATACTCCCTCTTTGTTGACTAGGAGTCCCATAGACCCTCAAACACTACTGTCCATTGCCTCTGCTCTTGGTTACCCACCAGAGCTTGATGGCACAACCATAGTGCTGAATATAGATTACATAAATGAAATGTAAAATAAGTCTGGTGAATTTAAACTGGCATTGACTTCAAAGATTCATCTCTACTATTAATTTTCATGGTTTTGGATATTTCTATGCATGCTACATGAAGAGAAAATTAATCACAAAACTCACCCATCTGTGACTCCTGTGAGCTACAACTGGCCTGGCAAGATATGCCCACTGGTGCAATAGTGGAAAGAATATTATAAGAGTGACAAACCACTTCCTATTTGGATTTAATGTCTGCTTCATATGATATCAGGCCTAGGATCCCGATGGTAGACAAATCACAGGTCGTTAGCGAGAACCTAATGCTATTACTTTGCTAAATATAGTATTAAAGTGACTCCTAATGTCTTGCTGTTATACTCATGAATCTCCCACATCTTACTAAAGAAGCTTCTTCATGCAACTGACAGTGATTAACACAGAGACCTACAACTGCCCATCATGCAGAGAATAAGAATCTTCTGAGTACTTATTCCTGAATAGGACACCTATATCAAACATCACCTCCCAAAGGTCAGGGATCATTGAGGAATAGCGGGCAGCAAGGTAAGAGCAGGAAGTGGAAGAAGAATACAACAAAACATAGTTTTCCAAACAGCTGGGTAGTTACAAAAAATGAACTCATAGTAATGGTGACAGCATGTGCATGTCCCACTTAAGCCCAAGCCAAAAAATTCACAGCATTGACATGTGGAAGTGGGTAAGAAACACCAGCCACACAGGAGGAAGTACTGACAACCAATGGCTGCTAGGATGGCTGCTGAAGGGTGAAATATTTGGTAGGTGGATCAGATTGTAGTGAATGAATCCACAAAGAAAGGCATTTGGGGGACACAAATTTTACTCTATAGACATGCGTGAGTGTGCACACACCCCTGCACACACACTATACATACACACATACACACACATATATATGTGTGTGTATATATGTGTGTGTGTGTGTGTGTGTGTGTGTGTAGAGGGATTGTAAACGTTTAGAAATAGGAGAAGAGATCTAACTATGATCAAAATATATTATATAAATGCCAGAACTGATGCTCTGAGAACTTAGTAAACCAGTAAAAAGGAATCAATCCATGGGTGAAAAACGTGAAAATTTCAAACATTTAACAAAATACATATATAATATTTCTGTGTCTGTGTGTAGTTTAAATTAAGTTATGCCTCAAAGGGAGGCATATTAGTTTCCCACTAATATCCATAAACTCTTTAACAAAATCCCCAGTGCCAGGCATGGGGAACTTCCCTTCAAATTGTTAATCAGGAGCATTCAAAAGACTACTAAAACAACATAGGCTATTGCCATCACCACTGGTTGCCACTCAGCTATTCAAGAGCCTATTGCTGAAGACACCACACATAGACATAGAAATTAAAGGATTAAGCTGAAATTGACCTGGAAGCCTCTTCCTTTAGGCCAACCCTCATAATACTGGAAGATGTTATGCAAGTTGCCAAGAAAAAAGCAATCACTGAGGTGAAATGTTTTAAAAATATTATATTAATGTTTTAACTTAAAGTTGAATGGCACACTGGGGCTGGAGAGATGGCACAGTGGTTAAGAACACTGGCTGTTCTTGCAGAAGACCCAGGTTCAAATCTCAGCACCCACATGGCAGCTAACAACTGTCCGTAACTCGAGTTCTTGGGATCCGACAGCCTCTTCTGACTTCCACGGGCATTGCACAACACGGGTGACTTACCTACATGCAGGCAATACATGCACACACACGCATAAAATAAAAATAATAAAATATTTTTTAAAGAGTTGAATGGCACTTATATATATATATGTATATATATATATGTATTTAACATGCACTAAGACTATCTCCAGAACACTTAACAGTTCTTATTGACTACAGCAGACCAGCTAGCAGTGAGTTCATTATCACAGCTAATCTCAAATCAAGACGAGTAGCTAAATATTTTTCCTATGAAATGAACATCCGACACATGGGCCTTCATTCATGAATTCTGCTAAATATTAATGAAATCTATAAGTGCTACATAAACTTTTTCAAAACTTAAAAAATAACTGTTTTTCAGCCTGTTTCATATAGTTAATAGTGTTGTAAGCCCAAAACATAGACGATTGTCATCAAGTACCTTTCATTACACAGATACAAAGTGTTATTTCTGATCTGAGAGGCAGTGAAACCACACAGGCTCTTGTTGGTTCCCCACCAGAACTACTTATTAATATGCTGTTACTGAAGACACCACATAGCTTTGCTGCAAAATATTGTGAAATCCAGCTTAACTGTGCTGGATGCCTTCTCAGTGTTGCTAGCTTTCACAGTGCCAGAAGGTGCTTCGTGGGCTGCTAGTGTAGAAAAGGTATCAAAGGTCTTTTCTGACTGTGCATACGATAAACCATGACTCCAACCTGCCAAAGAAGATGTGTTCTCTAGTGCAATAGTCGCACCACTGTTATAGCGAAAATCAGTGGATTTCAGGTTGAACTGAGTACCACCCCACAGGATGTGGTGCATTCCTATTACTCTTACTCAGTCATAAGCCTGTGACTGAAGAGATCTTAGGCTCTACTAAGTAATTTCTCCTGCTGTTCAGCTAAACGACATGGTGCCAAACTGCCATCTAAATATTCATACTTATAACCCCAGATAAAGGCTTCTGTCAGCCTTAGAGGAGTTTCTTGTTTTCAATGAATTGAGGTAAAAACAAAGCCTCATGCTGGTGAAGGTCCTGAGAAGTGATATGTTAGTGCTCAGACCAAAACAGGATACTTGTACAATCTCTTGTAGGGCTACGTGAACATCTCAGTGCAGTGGGTGAGGAAAAATAAAAAGTAAAAGCCAGAGGAATGGCTGTGAAATGCTATCTTCTGGGATTTACAAAACCATTGCAATTATCAACTCACAGAACCAAAACCTGTCAATCAGGCAACCAGGGGTGCTCAGGGGGTCTTACCCTTAAGTATTGAAGTATTGGTTATTAATGGTTTTTGAGGAAGAACCCATCATTATCTTCAGTTTTTAACCAGTGATGTACCATCAGGTTCCAATGGATAGTCTCAAATCCATGGTCACCCAGAAGGATCCAGTTGTGCTCAGAGAGTCACAGAACAAAACAAAACAAAACAAAAATATTAATGTGTGGGAGTGACTTGTAGCAGGGTATGAATAACGGGGTCGTCATAAAAGAGGATTTTCTGTGAGAGTGATTAGAATACATTATTTAATTGCATGATGTTGTCAAAGAATAAATGTAATAAAGTTTTCCAAAAAATCCAATTTATTTAGCAATGTACAAAATGAGAAGGAAAACATTTCCAAGAGAGATTAATTAATAATGCAAAATGGCTTAAAATTGCAAAGCAATTTTCAGTAATGCACTTAATTTAGAGGAAAAAAGAAAAAAGAATATAAGCTCACCCCAACAGATATATAGTATTTTGAATTCTTCATTTAAAAATTCTTAAACTACAAACAGGAAGAATTATTCAATATAGCAGATATTATTAAATGGAAGTCATTATTCAACAGAAAACTGGACATTATATCTTTAAAAATCAAAATAAAAAAATAGCTGTTTTCTTCCTAAGATCAAGAATATATCAAGACTTTCATCATTTTCATTCAAAACTGCACAGGTAGTAACAGTAAAATTAGGTAACACAAACAGAATGCAGCTAGATTGGTAAACATATACAGATGTATCTATTTGCAGATGATAGGATTATCCATGAAAATATTAAACCTAAAAATGTTGCTGAAATAATAAATGAGTTCAACATGTAGGCAAGATTAATTATGTACATGAATTGATTTGTTACCCCATATATGAACTAATTAGAAATGATCAATTTTTAAATACTGTATACAATAGCCTAAGGTAAAAACAATTATTGTTATGGAAAATATAGTAGAAATCAATATGGCACTAGATTTAAAGCGTCATCTCTACTGGTTAGCTTTCACAGTGCTAGAAGGTGCTTATACATGCCAGAAGAGAAAAGTAATCATCACAATTACAAAGATGTAAGTCCTGTGGACTACAATAAGGACAAGCCTGTCAAGATATGCCCACTGTTTCAATAGTGGCATGAATGTTACAGGAATAACCAACAACTTTCTAATTGGCTGTAAGGCTCGATTCACAAGATACAACCTATATGTGGCAGTGTTATCAAGGACAAGAACCTGTGGCTAGACAAGTCACAGGCCATAGGAGAGAAGGTAGTCCTATTATTCTGATAAATGAACAGGGCATTAAAACGATTTTAATGGCTTATACCCATAGATTAGTGCATCTCTCATCTCTCACCAGAGAAACTTCTACTTGCAGCAGATGGCAATTCACATAAAGATCCACAACCGGTAAACTTACAGAGAATAAGGGACTGTGGAGTGCCTAACCTTTAATGGGATATCTACATCACACCCTCTCTGCTCAAGGTGAAGGAGTCATTTCAGATCAATGGATGGAAAGATTCTAAGAGCCAGAATTGGTGGACGAATAAAAGAAAACTGTGTTTTCTGTACACAAAAGGCAGTTGCACATATGAACCCACAGCATTTGTTACAGCGTATACAAGACCTGTGCAAGGCCAAACCAGATGGAAGTCCATTAAGGATAGGGGAAGTGAAACATAAGCTGCACTCCTAGATGAGGAAAGATTGGAAAGGGATGACTGCTGGTAGGGACAGTCAGTGTTCACTAAGTGTGTGATGGGGCACAGGCGCTAGGGCAGGACCCACACCTAAGAGCATTTGGGGAATACAATTTATACTGGATGTGCCTTTAAAGAAGTAAAGGAGAAGACATGATATTAGATGTGGGTAAAGATGAGGTAGGGGTCTAGATATGAGCATAATACAGTCTATGAAATTCTCAGAAAAACAATAAAAATATTTTTAAAAAGAAGAAAAATCAAACACAGATCCATGTACAGAGCAAAGTCTCTTTCAAGATTGGCAGCACTTCCTTGGAGAAAGGATTACCTACAAAAACATGTGGTTATAGCAATTTGGGAACCATACACAAGATGATATTTTATCTTCTATATAAAGCTTGTACATTTAAGACAATAAAGGTAATCCTAAACTTACAAAATTTTTATGAGATCACATAGCATAAATATTTGTCAAATTTGACTTAGCAAAGATTTCTTAGGTAGCATCCCTAAAACATTGCCTATAGAAGAATAACTTCTTTCTTGGAGCCAGAGAGATGGTTGAGTGGTTAAGGGCACAGACTGCTCTTGCGTAGGACCCGGGTTTGATTCCCAGCACCCACATGGAGGCTACAAACCGTCCTTAACTCCAGTTCCAGGGGAATCCAACGCCCTCTTCTGACCTCTATGGCATTGCATGACACTGGTGCACTCACATACATGCAGGCAATATACTCATACACACAAAAATAAAAATAATAAATATATATTTTAAAATTTTCTTGGAAGATCTGATATTAAGAAATGTTGATAAAATGTAAATACAAGCCGCAGAGTGAAGGATGTTTATGTCATTGTACCAAAGAAACAAATCATGTGCATCAGTAAATAAAAAGGAAGTTCTAAATTCGATAAGGAAATCACTAATTCAATCAAAATTTGCAAAAGTAGCTGAACAGTTAACTAAAGAATCTATGTGGATGTCTCAGCATAAGTAAAGGTCAATATCATTATTCATCAATAAAGCACATTTAAAACCACAATTAGATGTCACTATATGTGAAGATTATAATATTTAAGCTTAGTTACTGTTCTTATTAACATGAAATGTGAAGAGGAAATGGACATTTTTTTGAGAATTTCATACATGAGTATTGTCCATTTAGTAATGTTCATGTGTATCTGTATTTAGTGTTGTCCAGGAAATGGAGATCTTAAATTGCATAGCAATTAATGTAAACTAATAAATTCACTGCAAAGTCAAGTTTATAAAATCTTAAATACATATCTACTATTTGATCAATAAATTATACTCCTGTATACTCAAGAAAATTGGAATATAGGTTAGTTAATAGATTGAACACTTATTTTCATCATGGCATTTTTTTAATATTGCAAAACTGGAAATAAATGTGCATAGATACTAAGCAATAAAATGCTATTCATCAATAAATTGAATGCATAGTCAATATACACAACCATATATTAGTCTTAAAATAATCAGGACAAGTAGAAAAACAGACAATCTAAAATAAATGATGCATCATTCTTGATATTTAAACACATAAAAAATGTAACCTAACCTATCACTATAGAAAACAGAACTTATCCTGAAGCTAGAAATTCATGGTTTTAGGAGTAAAAAATCATTTCTTATGATTCTTGGGAGAGAGAAGACTGCAGGTCTTATCCAATTTCATGATTCTTCTCTTCTCACGGGAATAGAACCAAGTTTGTATATAAGAAATGCTTTACTAAAAGAAAAAAAAATAATAGGTGAGATCTCTAAAATGCACAAAAGAGCAGGAATAGTCATTAGCTCTATTTTTAATTTTTTACTCTTCAAGAAACACACCACAACAATCTACTGTTCACCTCCCCCACCTTTATTTCACGTAAAAGGTTTATGGGCTTTAATCTTTCCTGATCAATGTTTTTAAAAGAGATCAGACTTTAAAACTTTCCCTGCAAGTCTTTCTTGGCAGTAAAAGTGCAATGTTTTTCAAAGTGATACAATAATATCACTAAATATTTGGAACATGTACAGGATAGCCTTAAGCATCAAGCTCAATCACTTAAGAATCACTTAGGAAGCAGAAGATATATTGCATCAAGATTTTAAAAAAAGATTTCCAAAGTCTTGGTGCTTTGTAAGCACTTGATAGAATATAAAATAACCAAAGATACTTATACTGATTTTACACCTGTCTCAGTTAGATGTTAGGAAAATCTTCAGCCATAACTTAAGGAGAGAAGCTCCTTTGTTAGCTGTGGCTAAGTAAAAAATCTAATCAACACAGAAAGTTGATTCAGCAAAACTTATAGTTAGGTTAAATTATGTTGGACCAGATCCACATTTAGAAAAATTTACAAAATATGAAAATTTTCCTCTGTCTCACCTTCCACCCCCAGGGTTTCACAAAGCAGTAGCTCTTTGCTCCGTTAAAGATGGAGCAGTATTGCTCTCAGCTTATCCCTAAGTTGCACCACTGAAGTGATGCATATATATATATAGGCTGCTCTAATGTAAGAACTACTGCTAGATCTGATTTGTGTTGCTCAGAATGGCAACTGCATTCTCTACCATGTGCCCACCTCCACCTCTACACATGCAAAGAAGGTGCCTTCCAATAATATTCTTCACATCATGCATGGAACAGTGCTCATGTCTGAGGGAAGTAAGAGGAAATCATATGCTATTTACATTTTTTAAATGACCCATAGATTTCTACACGCACATACAATCACAAGTCATTTCTCTTTATAGTTTAACGAATGTTTTAAAATGAGGGGAAAGTAGCAGTAAAGAAGCTAATTTGACTAACCACTTGGTTTCTTATGGAAAAGAGGACTAGCCAGATCCCAGCTGGCTTGCCACCTGCAGCTCTCCAGTAGCCCCACATGGATGAAACCCAGGAAGGCTACCTGCAGCCCGCCTTCCTGCTCCCCTCCATTCCTGCACCCAAAAGCCCATTTGGATTGCCCAGGTCCACCAACTCCCCCCACTTCCTCTCCCTCCCTTTGGAACTGTATGATCCCAGCCTATTCCCCACCAGAGAAGCTTCCATACACAGATGGAACATTGCATTTATCATCTCACCTGAGGCATGCTGGCCACTCCAGTCCCACACTCAGTTCCCTTGGGACCTACGCTGGCTGGACTCACAGGGTTTCATGAGGTAAAAAGGCTAGGACACTTGCTCTTTCTGACCAGGCAGTGCTGTGGCTGATTAATATCCACCCAAAGCCACAATCACCTTCTGATCTGAGGAGCAGGTGACGTGGAGTTTCTGGAGGTTCTTGATACATTATGCAACCCTATCAAACAATACAAAGGTTTCAAAACAATCAGTCTTTGACGTGCTTTGCTGTGTCCTTTTAAGAATTGAATCTAAATGGCTCATCATCCATCATTGGTAGCATGTAGCACAACAATGTTGAGAAATTAGTATCACATCGGAATTGAATAAAAGCTTTTTTTCTGTTCCAATGGAAGGGTTAGGAAAGGAGAGAGGAAGGGTAGAAAACATGAGGTAATTCTAATTATAGACAAAATTTTATTTTCTCCTTTCTTCGGGTAATCAAATCAAATTATTTATAATACCCAGTGCTTTTCAACAGTTTACTGTAATTTACACTAAACCTTCCTTCCTCCTTGATAGTAAAAAATACACTACCTTACAAGCATCTCTTCAGGTCTTTATCAAAGACTGAATCTTGCCTGTTCCATAGTCATCAACTTGGCAAACACCCGGCCTCCACATACTTCCTTTGACGATTTTAGGAACTCTGCCTAAATTTGAATAGTGGTTCTAATAGACTCACAGAATCTAATTGGCATACACTATCACCTTGCTCTTTCTGTTTATCTCAAGACTTCACCATCCAGTTTCCTATGAAACCACAAGCACTTTTTCTTCCACATATAGGAATTGTTACAGACAGTTGGTATTTACAAAACAATATGAAAATCAAGTCTTCATATCACTCCATTTAAAATATCAATGAAACATGTTAATTTGTATTATAGGAAACAACACATGAAAATTTGTAACAATATATAATTTGTAGCACATTTAAGCTATCATTTTTTTCACAGATTATAAAACAGAACACTTAAATGTATATATTTATTTTGACAGTACATATAAAGATTTAGTATTTAAAACATTTCTAATATAAAATTGATAAATATTTTTATGCTGCTCTCACAGTAGGAAATTAGGTTTGTTTTGTATCATTTTATAGACATGATAATGTCATATGAAAAATATTACAAGCACATATTTTAATGTTAATCAAAGGAAAAGGAAAAATGCTGGTCATTTTTATATTTTAAATACTTTCTTTAGATGATTTCAGGAATACTGTCAGGGATTGTACTTGTATCATTTTTATATGAATATGAAAGAACTGTAGGTCACATAGTCAGTCAGGCTCCTTGGCTAGTGGAGAACATTCCCCCCTTCAACTCCCTCTTTCAGGCATTCATATGTTCTCACCAGACACACAGCTATGTGGCAGGTTTAGGGGGCTGTCCTTCAGAGGTCTCCAGTGTGACCCGTCTTGGGAAACCCCTCCCTTACTGTAACTGGAAAACTTACTCCTCCTGGATCCAGCTGTGATGTAATTTCCAGGTGTGCCTACTCTTGAATTTTATTATACAAATATCTGGACTCTGTGCTCTCATTATGCATAGACCTATCTAGGTTTACGGTGCTTGATTCCATGAATATACAAAAAAAAAAAAAAAAACCATGTCACTCTCAATGGATTCTCAGGTTCGAGAAGAGAGATAGGCACTAGATTTAGTTTATAACCAGCCTTGGTGAGAAGGTCAACTTGTGACCTTCTCTTCATCTGCAGGTGAGAGCCACTGAGTATAGTTCCAACACCGACAAACTAAAGTCAAATCTAAAAAGGCATCAAAAATATGAAAGAAAACATATGGTCAGACTGCAGTTGTATTATTGCAAAGGTCCACAGAGGCATGAGCTTTAGGAAATTTTCCCAGAAATACTCCCTCTTGGGTTTTCATGAGCTTGAAGAAAGTATATGCCGTATAACAAAAATGTCAATGTCAGATTCCACAGGCAGCCCTGTGAGAAGATTTTTGCTGTTGTTGTTGAATTTTGTTTGTTTGTTCACCAGCAAAATAATTCATTTGATAGAATATGAAGGCTTCCATTTCTTGTGACTCAAACTCTCCTGGTGATTTGATATTAGTTGACAATAAAAGCCCAACTTTTCACTAAGCATCTCCCTGAATTTTGCAAGACAGACACAGGTGATGAAAAAGAGCACTCTGGTATACTTACTGGCAATTCAATTACAGTTTGAAACACATTTTTTTTCCTCAATACTTTTACTTCTGACAGGCACTTGTAAAATTGAACCAAAATAAAAATATTGTCAAATAAATGAGGGTAACATTAATTATTTAGACTTGAATGAAAGGAAAAGGAACTCCAGTTCTGCTGCACTAAGAAATGAACTTACATTCTCATTGAACATTTTTATTGAATCACAACTTATCAGCACTAGGTTTTGAATTTACCCATAATAATTCTTTTATTAAGTTATTTAACACAAACATTTGTATAGGCTATCTGTGTATTACAATCAAATTTTTTTCTATCCTTTTTAACTACTTTTCTCTTTGTACTCAAATTTGTTTGTGCCCTTCCCTATGTGCTAGTGCTGTAATATTAGGAAAATGAGGATACTGAGGCTTTCAGCACTGAAGCCTACAGGTACTGGATGGAAAGTGAAGTTCTTCACTAACTCACCATAATAAGTTCACGGATCTCATTTAGGCCTTCTGTTTGAGCAAACGCATGAAGCTCCTGATGGGTGTGGGGTCAAATCATTTGCTTATTTAGCTAATGCAGTTTAGTAGGACACAATCTGTAGTTATTTGACTGAAAGGATCATCTCCCTTTATCTGTCTCAGAATTCTAAAATCTCATAATTAGAATTAAATTCCATATGTACAATAGCAACCTCTATTAAATTATAATCCTGAAGAAGAAATTTCTGAGCTATTTCTCATTCTTTTTTCTTTCTTTTAAAAGTTTTTATTGCAATTTTCATGAAATAAATTTTGTTAGTGTTTAGAGTCACTCCCCTTTCTGCACCTCTCCTTATAGCTTGTAAATAAATTATGAATCTGACAGGTCAATTATTGAACTGGAAAGAATCATTCTGAGTGAGGAAATCCAGACCGAGAAAGACAAAAACTGCATGTTCTCTCCTAGATAGATTCCAGCTTTGACTTCCTGCTTTCCATTCTCAACATCTCCTTGCTGCTATTCAGTGTATTTTCAAGAAAGCACTAGCTAACAGCAAGTGAGACTCAGTCCTAGAACACATTCAACCAGGCTGTGCAGGGGAAACAGGCCGGATGGTAGGTAGGAATCCTGGCAGCTGGAAGTCAGCAGAGAGCTAATGAAGGAGAAAGGCAAGCATGTGAAGTGCTCCACAGCCATCTGAGTATGTGCAAGCAGATTCCAACTTTTAACAACCGCAAATCTCTTTGAAGACCACTCTCCTCTTAAATTATCTAGATCTAAAATCCTTCCTGTGTTATGGAGAATGACTGACCATATGGAGATGACTGAACATTTTTACAAAGCAATAGTTTTAAATAAAGGTCATGAGCTATTTTGAAATGCAAGGGTATGAGTAAAGGTTGCTGGTTGCTTATGCATAGGTTGCAAGTCTCCTCAGTGCTTGGCTGCATTGAAGAAGAGTTGTGTTTATCCCAGTAAGTCCTACAATAATTCCCTGCCCATGTACCTTGTTGAGGTTGGAAATAAAGACGCACTTAAAATTTCTTCACTACCACTATGGAGCGCTTGATGTGCCTACAATTAGCTACAGAAGGCCTGTTCCAGGTGGATCCTGAATTTGGCTTGATGGCCTGCGGATTCCATCAAGAAAGTCTAAGTTTTATCTTTGAATATATTTTTTTTCTTAAGTGAAGTCAACGAGATAATAATCATTTTTATAGGCATGTGAGCTATACATATGTTCAGAAATTCAAAGCAAATTTATAAGAAAATTGAAAACAAGTCCACATGACATCTTTGAAAGGGTAAAAGTATATTTTCTTTCAGAATTATAATTTGACTACAATAAAGTCTTTTTAAGAATCATCAATAATCAAGCAATCTAATTCTGTCCATTTACATATTTTTTGCATTAATCAAACACTGAAAATAATGACAGAAAGCATGAAAAGTTACAACAATCAATAATCCCCCCTTTCGGGAAATTTATGCTTTCACATGATTAAGTTGAAAGAGAGCTCTCAAAAAACTAAAAATGAACCTACCATATGCTACAGTTATTCCCCTCCTTGGCATACACCCAAAGGATTCATCCTGTGGTACAGACACCTGTATAGTCATGTTTGATGCTACTTTCTTCACAGTAGCTAAGAGATGGAAATAACCTCAGTGTCCCTCAACTACACCACTGAAAAATGAGCAGTGAAAATGGGTCACAGACAAACAATGAAGATCTACTCAGCAGTATGAAAAGATGAAATTATGAAATTTGCAGGTAAGTTGATGGAAATATAGAGTGATATACTAAGTGAAATAACACAGACTCAGAAGAGCAAGTGTCATATGTTTTCCCTCATTTGCAGATTGTAGATCCAATCCCTTTTATGTAAGTCTATGTAACACCAGGATCTAGGAAAATGGAAAGGATACACAGAGGTAAAGGAAAAGAAAGAACCTGAAAGAGGGGGATAGTAGGGAACAGATGTTACCAGGGAGGAGATGAGGAAAATGGGAGTGTTTGTCAGGGAGGAGGGAGGGATGTGCAAGGGGCCAAGGTGTGTATGCGGTGGGGAACCAGGAGAAGGGGATGGTGGGAGGTGCGTGTTATTGGGAGGAAGGTGGGGATAATGGGGGCCCTGGGACTGAGGAAGGAGAAAGGAGCCCAAATAGATGAATGGATCTTGGGGCCTTAGGCATACCATACACCACTCATCAAAGAAGCTCCTTTTTGCAATGCATGGAGGCTACTGCAGAATTCCATAACTTCTAAGACACAGAGAATGTACATATGACAGATGCCAAGTACTAGCTGACACATCTGCAGGTGAACCTCTATACCTGAGGATCATGGAACATAGTGGAACAAGGGGTAGGAGAAAACTAATGCATCCCTTAACTCTCACAAGCAAAGCTTCTGTGACGGCTAATCCCAGGTGTAACTTGACTGGATCTGGGATTAACTGAAATGAGAGAGATCTTTTAATTGGATCATCTGAAGCTGGAAGACACGCCCTAAATATGGATGTTACTTTCTGATGGCAGCCCATATAAAAGGCCACAGCAGAGGAGAACGCCTGGCTTCTTGCTGCTTGCCTTCTCTCGTGCTGGTGAGTTCGTCTTGCTGCTATAGACTGAAGACTAGCTGATCTTTTGGAATTTGTCAAACCTTCAGTGCCAGATTGTGACTACTGAGGCATCCAGCCTCGTGGACTAAGAGAATACAGATTCTCAGCCTCTCCATTGTGGAGCAGCCATTGTTGGACTACTCAAAGTCTATCCTGTGAGCTAAGCTGATAAATCTCTATACATATATATTCATTCTACCAGTTCTGTTTCTTTGGAGAACCCTGACTAATAAGGCTTCCTTATTCAACAGAGTGTAATGCACACAGAAGACCACAACTGGCCAAGTTTTAAAGAACAAGAGACTGCAGAGTGTGTATCCTTGTTGTGGACTCCTATATTGAGCCCCAGCCACCCAAGGTTCAGGGACCGTAGTGGTAGAGGGGGCTAAAAGATTGTAAGTGCCAGAGCTGGTACATGAACACAGGGAAGCAAAGGCTTTCAGGTCACTGTAAGTTTGCACATGTGAACTTCTGGCAATGGTGGAATCGAGAACAGGACCCATGCCAGTTCAATTAAACAAGGACCTATAAGGGAGGAAATAAATGGGTGGCAGGCCAGCCCTAGGGTGCAAACTATTGGAGATGGATTGATGTTGGATGAAGGAGAGTATACCTTACATATAATCTCTAAATGGACTGACTAGACTTTGGTGAAAGAATTTACACAGATGGACATCTGGATACAAATGCTCGACTGTGTGAGATTTAACATGAGATCCAGTGGGGGATTGAAGGGACATGGAGGAGGCCTATATTTGATTAACAGCTTTTTTATAAAATTTAAAAAGCTGAATAAAAAATTTAAAGAAACAAGTATACAAACTGAAAATAGTTCTCAAAAATGACTTTCAGTGTGTCTCAACATCAATTGGTTGTTACAAGATATATTGTGATGAGAAGAAATGGCCTAGTGAATATCATAATTATTTCCTGGCTTTCTTTCTCTCTGTAATCAAAGACAGCAGGAAATATGTGAACAGGAAAAATCTGCTTTCCCAGCAGTTAAAATCCATCTCTACAGTAGAAGACAGAAGTCAAACATTAGAAGAAGACATAAGACATCACCATCCAAAGTGATACAGCTTTTACTTTCAAGAACGAAATTTCTCAATCTGCTACAACAGATTCATTAGAAAGCTATATTTTAATATGTATCATATTATGTTGAAAGAATATAATAAGAAAGGAAATTCAGGGGAAAGGACCACAGCTCCAGGTTCACAGAAAGGGACCATGACTCCAGGTTCATGGGAATGGACCACAACTCTAGCTTGATGGGAGGGGACCACAGCTCCAGGTTTATGGGTGCGGATACTGACTCCAGATTCACTGGAGGAGACCAAAGATATTTAAGAAGTCATCAGTAGAAAGCATCCCTAGTGCCCTGTCATCTTAGCTGTCAGACTTCCCTGGGTCACAGGGATCAATCCCCATAATCTCAACTCTCAACCAAGACTGGGTATCCTGGATCCTCTACCCACCTCAGACTTGTAACTTGGAGTTCCTTCCCTGAAACTCTCTAGTACCCTGCCATTTGCGATTATGAAATCGCAAATGAAAACATTTATTACAACAAAAATATTTGATTGTGGCCACTTGAAGGATGTGTTACATCTGTTCATTCTGTGAATGTGCTTAGAGACAACTTTCATTTCATATAGTATGACCTGATCCAGAACCCAATGAGATGGATGATCATTTGAACTATACAACGGATTTGGATAAGAAATCTCCAAGAAGATAATATTTAATCTAGGAAGTTTAAAATGAAAACAGAGTAAACTTCTGAAAAGAGTTCCAGGACTTGAAGCCCTCAGCTCTCCCTGTTTTAAATGCTCCAGGGTAACTAGCTAATGAAAAAAAATACGCTGGTGAAAGTCTTGTAAAGGGAATAATTTGGGGGCAAACTAAATAATCAACTCTTAATTTATAAAGTATTTATGGTATTAGGTGACTATAGTATCACCAAATGGCCCTTTGGAGACCACTCAGTGTTAAAATGCCTCTGTAAGCTCCTACTGAGAAATTGGTAAGTTTCTGGAGAAAACTATGTTGTGGATGATTTAAGATGTTAATTTTGATTTTCATAAAAGAAAGCAAATAAAGCTATATTAGTTTTCCTACTTAAGTCTCAAAGCATAAAGTAGCCAAAAGATCTCCACAGGTAAGATACTAATATTAAATTTCTTCTGTTTTAGGCACAAGTGTTAATATTTTTCCTATGATTAAAATAAAAGATGTGTATTGTTATTTCTATTTCTTTGATTTTGAAGCAAAAATTTGGTACTTCTCACTCGATCAAAGTAATGATATCTTTCAAAAACACTGCAAACAAATCTACTGTTTGTTTTAAAATAATTTTCTTCCAGGTCTCAATGGACTGAATTGCTACTATGAGTTAAGAGTTAAAGTTCTGCTTTCCCTTAGAGTACTTTATTATCAGCATTCAGTAGTCAAGAACAAACACTACGATTATTTTGGAACTCTAATTATAAAAGGAAACTCATGTAATCTATTCTTTAGAATTGGACCTTAATCTTTGTTGTGTGCAAAACATTTTTAATTTAGTATTTCTTTTGTTCAGTTTTTGTTGTTATTGCATTTTATTATTTTTTGTGATTGTCACACAATAAGTTTGATGGAATTTAGCTTTGTTCCTCTCTATGCAAGTTCCCACTACCCCTTGCCCAATTTGAACAACTCTCTTATATATAAAACATGTCCTATAGAGTATGATTCATGTCTCCCAATGTCCTCTAGTGTGGATCCAACCACTGGGACATACCAAAAGTCTCAACCGTGCAAGACACTGTCTTTCTCCTTACCAGTATCCATCAATGGCCAAAAGTTCCTAGGTTGGGTTGGGATTTTGTACGCACTTCCCCATGTCTACGGTGGGACTTTGTCTGATTTCAGCTTACATAAATCTTGTGTGTTCTATCACCATCTCTGTGAGTTCATATGAGTAAATAACCAGTTGTCTGGAAGACTCTGTTTCCCTGTTGTCATTCACCTCCTCTGACACTTACATTTTTTCTACCTCCTCTTACTCAATAATCTCCAAGCTTTGGGAGGCACAGTTTTAAGATAACCGTTGTATTCAGGGATAAGCATTCTACTGCCTCTTGCTCTCTGTACACTGGCTAATTGTGAGTCTCTGTGTTAATGACCATCTGCCGCACAAGGAAACTTCTCCGCTGAGAATTAAGACATGCATTCATCCTGAGTGTAAAGATTTACCATTTAGTGTTAGCATCTCATGGACAATTTTTTTCTGTGTTTGACCAGTTATAGAACTCTTAATAGTCTCCATTTGTTGCAAAAAGAAGCTTCTTTGATGATAAATGAAAGATACAATTGTCTGTAAATATGAGGATGCATATTTAATATAAAGTAATAAACTATGTTGATTTAGGGATGTAGCAAAGATGGGAGGGTTTATTTAGGATCTATGACCTCTCCAGCCACATGTATTTGGCTATGTATACAGTACTGCACATGAGTTCCCACCCATTGAGCAGATCTTAATTCCAATTAAATAGCTGTTGATTACCCTAAGATAGAAGTGCCACTATTGTACCAGTAGTGATAGTTTGATGGGTCAGTCATTGTTGTTTATTAGACTTCACAGCTGAGTAGGATTGTTGATTGGTTTTCTCTCTTAGCAGCTTGTGTAGTACCTCTGATACTTTGAGAGCTAGTCTTTGGGAAGGTTTCCTGGTCAGTTACAGCTCAATTTGTCTAAGTCCTGTGTGTGAAATGTGACCTGATTTCAGCAATATAATCTCTCCTTCAAGTTCTGAGTATATTAAATTTTTTGAGAATTTCATGGATATGTACTCTATTTACATTATTCATTATTTCTATCCCCTTTTCCCCTCTCCTCTTGTGTCCCCCAAATACATCTCAAGTTTATGAATTCTCCTATAATCATTTTTACTATAACTCTCTCTCTCTCTCTCTCTCTCTCTCTCTCTCTCTCTCTCTCTAATTAGATCTAACCCTAGGACTAAGATTAATTAATCTTGAATTAACACTAAATATGGCCCTAGGGTTAGCAATAAACCTAATTCTCCATGTATTTATGACTGACTACTTGGGATTGGATAAACTATCAGGGGACATGTCCTGCAGAAGAGTGATTCACTTTATTCTTCATTTTAAAATAATATCAGCTTCTGAATTTTCATATATAAAATCCTCGGAGGTTAATTTCTCCCTGGCATACTGCAGTCTTCTCTGTGTAAAAAATGGTGATAAGTCCTGGGAATAGAGCAGACAAAGCATATTCATGTTTCCTGCCCACAAGGAAGTTTTGCCCTTACTTCCCTGGTAAACTTCCTGGTTCTTGCACCTTCTGTGTTCCCTTCCCTGTGCCTTACTATTCTAGACATGACTGAAAATCTTTCCTCAAGCTATCAGCGCAGCTTTCATACATCTCCAGGCAAATGCTGACCAACATGTTTTTACCATGGCTATTTGCTTTCTCAATTCCCTTGTGAAGCCTGGAACTTTCTATACCTCCCTCACTTGTCTAGCATTACTAAACTAAATAAGATTAAGAAAGAATTAATGAATAGATTAACTAAATAAGATGCTTGATGTTTCTAGAAAAAATTATTGAATTTCAGTCTTAATATTGCTTTCCATGGACTAACTCAAGTCTTTAAAAGCCACGTATGAATATTCAGGAGACAATGAGAAAAGGAGTGTAAAATGTTGTTAGAGAAACTGCAGTGGTTGCAGTCCTGCATACAAATATCATTTTATAAGAAACCTCAAAACTCCACAGTTTTATGAGTTGAACTATTGTATTATGTCACTTTATATTTATTGTTCTTATTTTTCCTGGAAATATTTTGTAAAGAAAAAGTAGGGATGATTAGACAATACTTAATGTAGTTATGAGACATTTATAATCTCCTTGCCAATGGCCATGTTATTTAATCTGTCTCCTTCTTACCACACTGACTTGATTGACTCAGAAATTTAAAAAAATACATTTATTATAAGTAAAAAATTGACCATGATCTAGTTCACTTGTGTTGGGAGTTATAAATAACATCATAAATAGATTTTTGCTGTAGTGGCTGCCTTTAAATATCTGAGTAATTTAATTAATTACGTGTGGTTGAAGAGATCAAGTAAAATCCCACCATAAGTTACAAGTGTCAGAGTTTGGTTAAAATTGTTATAAACTGTTTTAATAGCAACTCTTAATTGACAATAGAATGGGCTTTACAGAATGTAAAATGCTTTCTAGTGTAGGACATGGTCAAGCCTGATGACAGTGGACATGGTCAAGGTTGAATGGGAATTGGTAAAGGACCAGCATCTCTGGGAGACTGAGACAAAAGACCTCAAATCCCAGGAGGCTCACTATCCAGAAAATGGTATAAATGAGAAAATGACATGCATGAAAACTCAATATGTAATGTATTTTATATAATATCACAAGTCATAAATACATTTTATAATATTATGTTTATTTTTATTATTTATATTTTATTTCATGCATATGAGTATATTGCCTACATGCATTCAAGTGCACCTGTGTTGTGAAATTCCTTTAGAGGTCAGAAATTGATATTGGATCCCCTGGAACTGGAGTTATGGACTATTGTTAGCTGCCATGTCGGTAGTGGGAACCAAACCCAGGCCCTCTGTAAGAGCAGATATTTCTCTTAAATGCTAAGCCCCAATGACGCTGAGTTCTAAGCTACCTCTAAGAGATTCTATGTTTTGTAGCCTTCAGTACTGATCTTAAATGACCTCTGACAGGGCTCAGCCCTGTCCTCAAAAGGTAAGATTCAGGAAGGTAGACTGATGGGTACAAAAACAGAGATGTTCCTCATTTGAGATAGAAGAGTGAATAGTATATAACTATGGAATTTCACGAGTAAACTTTGATAAGATTGTGGGTGAATGACTAATAATTAGAAAAAAACTTTTCTACATTCAACTAAGTCTTGGGTCCATGCTTAGGTAAGATAAATTGAGATTTGGTTTGTTTTTATTATCATTCTGTGAGGGACCACAGACCTTCAGCTGATACTGTTAGGTCTCCATTCAGATATTCTTTGAAGAGTATCTGTTTACTTTTAAAAGCATTAGTTAATGCTTACCTAGTGAGGAAAAGGGACTTTTAGGATGGAATTATATTTCAGAAGAGTGATTTTTATAAGTTATTTGGAATTAAGAATCCATGGTTGTCTATGGTTTTACTAAAATAATGAAATTTAGTAACATATAGATCAACAATAATTACAATAACACTAACAGCAAAGAATGATTCAATTTTAGTTTCTGAAGAGAGAGTATAGTGTCTATAATAAGTTCTTCACCTGAAAACTTTATTCAACTGTGTGAGGACTTCTAATTTCATTCTCTTCCAGTTATAAAGAAAAATATCCTCTGTAATGCAGCTTTTCAGGTCTCCGTGGAGTGACTCATGTATTTCAATACCTGCACATGTTCTACTATAGACGAACTGTCTGGCGGCTACATTGTTTAAGTAGACATAATGACTTACTATGGACTTTTTGAAGGTCAATTGTCCCAAGCATCTGTGTTTGTGGGTCTTGGCTAATCATGTTTCACTGGATTTTCACAAAAACACTTCTCTGGAAACTATAATTTTAAGAAAAATAATTTCTACAAATAAAGGTATTTGGAGTGGTAGAGGAAATTCTTATTTATTCACTGACAAGGTTTCCAAAATAACATGAATTATTTTTTAACTTTGAGTAAATGATCACAGTGAGAAAAACAAATATAGAGGTACATGTGATTTTGTGTCAATTTAGGCGTCCCACGTATCACACAGATTCCTTCCACTCTTCTAGCATCAAATCCATACTAATGTTGCATATTGTCTGTTTTATATTCCATGAAAATAGTGCAGACCACATTCCAATCAGGTTGCATAATTTCAGTAAAATCACCTGGGTTTCATTCCTTGAAAACAGAATTAGGATGTTTTAAATGAAAAGAAGTTGTGTCTTGGGTATAAGACAGAATTTCAAGATGGCACGCTGGATATCTCCTTTGTATATTACATTTCTTTTTTATATCATTTATGAAATAAACAATCTATCACTGCACAGAAATTTTTCATATGTAATTAAAGCCTCAAGCAAATTGGTTTTTACAGTATGAAGATTTGGGTGAGCCTGACCTACTTTGGTAATCTAGCACTTGAAAGAGATTTCTTTGCTCCTTGAAATATTCAAAGTATAAAAATATGTCTTGATTCATTATGCTGCTATAAAAATACCCAACACAGGGAAATTGAACATTTTTTTCTTATAATTCTGGAGGCTGAGCCATCCACAATCAAATTTTAGTCTCTGATAAGGGCTTAATCACCTTCCCAAGGCCACATTTGTTTCTATTACATTCAAAAAAAAAATACCCTTTAACATCAATTTTACATGGGCATATATGCAAACCATTGCTGAGAAACATAAGTTGGAAATTCTTTCTTGATAGTTTTGAAGGTGAAAAAAGCAAGAGCTAAGCACAGTAGGAGGGTCTGGTGGTGGATCATTTAAAGTCAGGAAGAGATTAGGCCTTATTTCTAAGGACTGTATTCTATCACAACTTGAGTAAGGTTGGAAGAGGACTCTAAGGTACAAGAAGAATGCATCCTTACAAAAGCTTGGTTTTAGCTATATTAGCAGCTATGACATTGGGGCTGGAGAGATGGCTCAGTGGTAAGAACACTGGTTGTTCTTGTAGAAGACCCAGGTTCGAATCCCAGCACCAACATGGCAGCTAACAACTGTCTATAACTCCAGTTCCAGGGGATCCAACAGCCTCTTCTGTCCCCCACGGGTATTGCATGACACGGGCACACTTACATTCAGGCATAACACCCATACACATAAAATAAAAATAATAAATAGAATATTTTTAAAAAGAAGCTATGACATTAACCTAGTTGTGCAAAACTTGGATTTTGACTTGCAGACTGTGAGTTAATAAGTCACTGTTACTTTAATTTGCTGAATTTTCAGTGTTTACACAGCAAGATTAAAGTAGGTTAGATAAACCCAGGACAAAAAGAAACAATGGCCACAAAAAGAAACAATGGCCAGGTTGGTACAACCCTGGGCTCATATTATGACAGAATAGCATGCGGCCATGCAAAGAGTAATGATGTAAAACTGCCACAAACCAGTGGTGGCTAACATGGCTGTCTTTTGCTTCATTACAGTGGCATCTCCTGTAATAGCCTGGCAAAACTAACTCTACACATCATGCATAGTACATGACTTCTCACATTCAGACTTCAAATAAGAACAGCAAAGAGGTATAAACTATACG
Source organism: Nannospalax galili (assembly GCF_000622305.1). NCBI lineage: Eukaryota > Metazoa > Chordata > Mammalia > Rodentia > Spalacidae > Nannospalax > Nannospalax galili. Next base: position 3,167,511 of record NW_008348795.1, read on the forward strand.
TCAGGAAATGTTCAATTCATTCATGGAATTCCTTACTCTTTCCCTTCTTTAACTAATGAATAATCCTCTACTCAATTAATATTCGTCCATTCAACAGGCTATTTAAAGCCCCAGTGATATGTCTCACCATGTTGGCAACACTAATTGTATACTGCTGCCATGTAAGTAACTTCCCCCACTCCTCATTGCTTTTTATCTCTAAATTCTTTCTTTGAATTTGGCAGGATCAAGGAAACACTGGTCAAAGGTCTTGACCTCATATCTCCATGATTTTTGACTCTCCCAGACTTTCATCATTACCAATAGTAGAAAACCATTACATAGCTGATTTGGTTCAACAAGGCACCAACCTTTATATAAATAAAATATGTGGGGTTTTAATGAAGCAAAGATAGAGATAAGAATGAAAGTAACATCTAAATATGTATCCTATGATGACAAACACCTACAAGAACCCTGTTAATAAATTCACTACCTGATTCCCAAGAGACAGAAAGAAATATAAAGATCTGGCTATAGTAGCCAGCAATAAAATCTCTAGCAAGGCACTTTTCTACTTTGTAAGAAAGTTTTTTTTCATCCATGTAAGGAGAGGATCTAAAATTTATGTAACTAGTGATTAAGTGTATACGCTATAATAGAATCGAATGCATAGTTCTAGGAAGAAGGAGAAAAATTGTGGGTTGGTGCCCAAGTTTGTTGCACTGAAGCAGCCCAATCTGTCAAGAATCTTTTCATACCTGGACAGTAATTCTGTTCCAAGAAAAGGAGAAATAGCACTGCTCTAACCCAAAGCTTCCTAAAATTAAAAAATCTGCGGAATCAACATGTAGAGTAAAAAAATTACTCAATTCCATGAAATAATAGAAATATTGACCAACCAGCAAAATTTTTCAGAACTCTTGTGATTAACCAGAACCACAGAACATGGAAAAGTCATACTTCTAATATCTCATTCCTGGAACTTGCCTGGTCAGTTGTGTGGTAGTCAGATCCTGGAAGAACTCCCAACAACACAACGCTATACACTCTTCAACCACCACAGAGAGCACTTAAGACCTCTCTCAAACTTGTAGATTCTTATGCTTTTCATCAATGTGTAGAAAATAAATAGCACATACTAATCAATGGACTAAAGACGGAACCTCATGGAACTAAATATTTTGAGACATATGAAACTAAAGCTTTATAAAACTTATGAGATTCAGGCAAAGCTTCACTAAGATGGGAATGACTAGCTACATATGCCAATTTTTAAGAAAGAAGAAAAATGTCTAGTCATCTGAGCTTATATTCCACTTGAATAAGCTAGAAAAATAACAACACGCCAAACTGAAAACAGAGAGAAAAAAGTATTAAATATTACACAGAAGCAACTAAATTCAATAATAGAAAAAATAACAAAATCAAAAGTTGAATTTTCATACCCAAAATTTCCACACATTAGCCTTGAACACTCTGATAATGAGATTTGCAAAATTATATATTTAATAATAATGAAGAGAAATACAATCACAAAAGAAGTTCAAACCTGAAAGCTGAACAATGGGAGGAAACTCATGTCTGGTACTGTAAATACAGCCAGATACACAGGTCTGGAAAGATCTTTTATTTTAGAGAAAACCCCAAGGCTCTCATAACCCTATACAAACGTAATCTCTTACTATGTGCAAAATATGAATACTTGTATTCATGGACAAGTATCCCAGTCACCACTCATAACAGAAACTCCTTTTGCAGCAGATGGAGGATATCACAGAGTTCCACAACTAGTTACATACAGACATTTTCTGTGAATTGCCCAAGCCTAAGTGTCACATCTACAATGCAACCTCTACACCTAAGACTCATGGAACATAGAATAAGAGATGAAGAGAACACTAATGCATCTCTCAGTTCTCATCAATGAAGCTCCCTCATGCAACAGATGGCAAGGAACACAAAAAGTGATAAATGACCACAGCCTAGAGAATAAGAGTCTGTAGACAAGACACCTATATTAAAATACACCCACCCATGGCTCAAGGACCACTTAGTAATATGGAGTGAAAAGAGTGTAAGTGCCAGGGAGGGGGTCCATGACCATACGGGACCTTCCTCACATGAACCTACAGCAATGGTGTCAGCATCCACAAGACCCATACAAACTCAAACAGACAAAAATAAGCACAGAACTGTTGAAATGGGTGGCAGACCCCAATTTTCGTTGAAGAATTATTGGCAGCTGATTACTGCTGGGTGAGGAAAAGTTGATCTTAAAGGGAGGGACTCTAGATAGGCTGCCTAGACCCCAGTGGATGAACTTGTATTGAGGGATATCTCAGGACACTAACTTGACTCAATAGGCCTTAACACAAGTGACAGAATATATGAATTCCAGTGAGGGGTGGAGGTGGGGAGACTATGGGACAGTACCAACAGGAAAGGGTGCACAAAGACAATTAAGATGTTCTGTATGAGATACATAAAAATTCAATAAAATTTTACAAATGAGAGACCTGCAAAAGTACAAGTCAATCAACATTTTAGCATGAGTAGAGATTCATTAAGTCCCATCTCTAATTGAGGAGCTAGGGGCATTTGAAGGCTTCTCAGGGAGGGAGAGTCAGTTTTCTTTACCCTAGTAGCTCAACAATACTCAAGTGGATGGTCCCATATCAAGAATTACACAGACAGCACAAGTTGGAGTTGATGTATTTTTTAAAGGACCCAAAGTTAAGGATTTGGGTAGATCTAGGAGGAGTTAACTAGAGGAGTTTGGGTGAATACTAATAAAATACATTCTTTGAAAATCTTTTTTTTCCATCTTGGGGAAAAGTTTCTTTTTTTAAATTTTTACAAAAATTTTATTGAGAATTTCATACATGCATATAAGATATTTTGATCAAATCCATGCCCACTCCCTGCACTGCAACATTTCATCCTCTGAAGAGGTAACCCTAAAATCTTTCAAGGATTAGATACAATCTCCCAAATAATTTTGACATTTTTGGCCTTTGGAACAGAGTATGTTGCTATCAGGCCCAAGGACATTTTGACTTTTAGCCAAGAAACTGGCTGCATTTCTTAGGGGTCTTTTCACCCTAACTGCCTAGCTAATTCTTACCTGCTATTCATATCATGCCATCCTCTGAAGGGGTTACCCAAATTGTCAATAGGGACTAGGAAGACAGAATGCTCTGACTTCTTCCATGCTGAATAGGGATGCAGGGTGAGGTAATTGGAGTACCCCTCCAGTGGGTCTATCTAAAAGACTCCCAAATTGCATAACTCTTGTCTCTAAGGGGAAAAGAAAGTCCTTAAATTATTAATAGGAGATGTGAAGGAGAAGTAAAGGCAAGAGTAATTAACATTACAAGTTCTAGCAGGTAACTAGAAAAAAAGTCAGAACAGGGAAAATTTCAAATGTTCATATGAAAGTCCATTGGAGTTTCTTGACAAGGGCTTCCAAAAGCATCCCTCTATTGGGTTCCTCCTCATTTTTCTTTTGTCTTCCAAGGCTGGATGAGTTGGCTGTGAAGAGTAGCTGGACACTCAGGTAAGGGTCCAGTGACCCTGCTTGGCACCCCTTTAATGAATGAGCACTACTGTCAAACAAGCCCAATTATGACAGTGTTTAGGGAACAGGCTCAGCTGAAGCCATGATGATGCTAGTTATTCCTGCAGAAGGGAATGCTGTATCTTATTTAAAGGACCTAGAATTTAAAAGATTTGGTGCTAGGAGCCACACATGAAGGAGAACATATGTCATTTGTTTTTCTGAGTCTGTGTTACTTCACTTAGTATAACAGTTTCTAGATCCATCCGTGTAACTGCAAATTTAATTATTTCTTTACTGCTGAATAGAATGTTAGTGATAACATCAGAAGATACAAATCAATGCTTACTATTCAAAATCTTAAATTCTCCTAATTTAAGCACGCCATATTTTAGATCATTGCTATCTATAACTTTCTCAGTGTATATGTATATATGCTACATAAAAATGCAATTAAAATAATGACAGAAAAAGGTGGGTGTTATTTGATATAAAAATATATGTTCCATATGAACCAGCATAATTTTTTCCAATTCTGTGAAAAAGGTCATGGGGATTTTGATTGGCATTGTGTTGAATCAATATATGACTCTTGGTAGGATGGTCATTTTCACAATATTAATTCTTCCAATCCATGAGCATGGGAGGTCCTTCCATCTTCTGATGTCTTCCTCAGTGTCTTTCTTTAAAGAGAAGTGGGGATGGTGGACAGCCTTGTCTGGTTCCTGATTTCAATGGGAATGCTTCCAGGTTTTTTTTTTTTTTTGCAGCTATTGTGAATGGAAGTGTTTCCATGTCCTCTTTCTCTGATTGCTTGTTATTGGTATAAAGAGAGGCTATAGATTTTTGTAGGTTAATTCATATGGAAGTGCAAAAGACCTCAGATAGCCAAAGCAACGCAGAGTAAAAAGATCAATGCCCTGGGGATTACTATGCCAAATTTTAAGTTGTATTATGGAGCTATAGTCATAAAAACAACATGGTACTGGCACAAAAATAGACCCATAGACCAATGGAACAAAATTGAAGACCCAAACATGAGCAAATGCAATTTCAGCCACCTGATATTTGACAAAGGGGCCAAGAATATTCACCGGAGGAAAGAACATGTTCAGCAAATGGTGCTGGCAAAACTGGATCTCCACTTGTAGAAGAATGAAACTAAACCCCTATCTTTCACCCTGCACAAAAGTCAATTCCAAATGGATCAAAGACCTCAATGTAAAGCCTGAAACTCTGAAACTTCTGAAACTCTTGGAAGAGAACGTTGGGAAAAACCTACAAGATATAGGTGTAGGAAAGGACTTTCTAAACTGGACACCAATAGCCCAGGAAACAAGGGCAAGAATTAACAAGTGGGCCCTCATTAAACTAAAAAGCCTCTGTACATCAAAGGAGACAATCAAGGAAGCAAACAGAAAACCCACAGAATGGGGGAAAATCTTCACCAGTGACACATACGACAGAGGTTTAATAAGCAGAAATTATAACGAACTCAAAAAAGAGAGAACCAAGACAAGAAGCAACCCAATTAAAAAGAGGGACTATTAAGCTGAACAGAGAGCTCTCAAAAGAAGAAGGCTGTGAAACATCTTACAAGATGTTCAACATCACTAATAATTAGGGAAATGCAAATTAAAACACTTTAATATTTCACCTCACCCCAGTCAGAATGGCTAAGATCAAGAAAACAAATGATACCAAATGTTGGAAAGGATGTGGGGAACGGGGAACACTCATTCTCTGCTGGTGGGGCTACAAACTGGTTCAACCCCTATAGAAAGGAGAGTGGAGCACTCTTAAAAAACTATGAATGAACCTACCATTTGACCCAGTTATACCACTCTTTGGCATATACCCAAAGAACTCATCCTATTGCAGAGACACATGTACATCCATGTTTGTTGCTGCTCTTTTCACAATAGCTAAGAAATGGAAGCAACCTAAGTATTCCTCAATTGTTGAGAGGATAATGAAAATGTGGTTTATTTATACAATGGAGTTTTACTCAGCAGTAAAGAAAGATGAAATCATGAAATTTGCAGGTAAATGGATGGAACTAGAAACTGTTATACTAAGTGAAGTAACACAATCTCAGAAAAAAAATTGACATATGTTCTCCCTCATATGTGGATCCTAGAATCAGACTCTGATAAATAAGTATGCAACCAGACATAACTACAGGAATCCAGACAAAGGAAAGGAAATAGGGAGGTAAAGGAAAAGAAACAACCTGAAAGAGAACAGTAGTAAACAGGCCTTAATAAGGGAGATAGGGATAAAAATTGGGTTAGTTTAAGGGAGGGGGGAGGGAAGGGTATACAAGAAACCTAGGGCATAAAGGGAAAGAAGGAGCTCAAGAGAGGTAGGATCATAGGAGAAGGGTATTAGTAAGGGAGAAATGGGGGAAATGGGGGTGCCTTAAGTGGGAAAACCATGATGAAGGGTTGAGACAATGTGAGAGAGAAACAGTGCCTAGCTAGTTTTATAAACGAGAGAGAACCATATTACTCCTACACCCTACTTGCAAATTATACATAGCAGATCAAGAAATATATGTCTAGGTAAGGTTTATCTTAGAACAACTAGTCTTTGCCCAAGATTTATCTACATGACACACAGTAATTAAAAATACCAGACTGGTGGAACTAACCTTCTGTTTAACAGACATACTTTGAGGTCTGTAATAATTTGGTCAGAGGGACATAAAGGACACATTTTACTCCTTGCCTCCTAGGTTGACTAGTTCCAGAGGACTATGAGCATCTCACAAAATGTCCTATAATGGTGGTGGAGGCCAAGGAGACCCCATCAGAGGGACTTGAACCAGTGTCTAGTCTATAAAGAGGAGGGTCAACACAGAGGAATCATTTCCTCCATGCTTCCAAGCGAAGCCAACCATGGTCAAGCAGGACCTTTGACTTGCCTTCACATAGGCAGAACTGGTAAAAGAAAAGAGCCAGGGGCTCCTCCCAAGCCTATGTGACCCCTAGGAACAGATCCTCAAACGACTTTAAGAGTAAAAGTAAATCAGTTTACCTGGTCCTACTGTATGGCCTTAAAAAGACAAAAGGAAAGTATAACTAAAGATTAAATGGGCCAACATCATTTCATAAGAGTCCATATGTATAGCTAAAGGCTACATAACAAGCAACAATGCCAGACAAGCGATACCTTCTTTTGAATTGTTGGCCAGGGTTGCCAAAGGAATTCTCAGATAGTAATCCAGCATAGAACTGGGAAAATGAACAGCAGATCCCAATCTTATCCAAAGGAATATTGACAACTGATCACCGCTAGATGAGGAGCAGCTGACCCTCCTAAAACAAACACCTCTAGATAGGCTGACTAGATTCATCAGAAAGGCAAGTAGTTGGGAATGGCTGGGGGTTTCTACAATACAGCAGACAGTAGCAGGGATATCAGAGTATAAGGGGGACGGAGTGGAGGGAGGGAGGCTATGAGAGGGTGCCACCTGGGAAGTGGGTGTAAATAAATTTAAAAAAAAAGAAAAGAAAAAAAGTAATTCTTCAAAGCATAAAAATTTGCTCCTTAATAATTAGTAGATGTGAAAAACATTACCACTGAAATATACCTGATGACTTTATATCCATGCTTAGATGCTAAGGAGCTCAGAAAGCAACTGTCTGTGACTAGTAATAATCAGATATATAGAGATTAGAAATGCATGTGGATCTTAGTGTCAATTGTATTAAAAATGAATTTTTCTGTATGAAACTGTATTTTAATAATGGAATGGAGATCTTTTAAGTTAAAAACCTCATTTAGTTTTATGTCTTATAGGGTTTATACAGAGTACAATATTGTATAACAGTATTAATCCAGCTATAAACCTAAAAATTACAGCCAATTTTGAAAGAGATGCATCTTAATTCTGGAAATTGTTATTGAATATGTCAATGCTGTTGTAATGAAATGCTTCTTCTAATTATATGGTTATTAAATAAATAATTTAAAAAATATCTTCCATTAGCCAGTCTCTTGCTCTGTGTCTCTGTCTCTCTGTCTCTGGCTCTGTGTCTCTGGATCTCTGTGTCTCTCTCTCTGTGTGTTTCTTTCTGTGTGTCAGTTTCTCTCTCTATTGCATGTGGTCTCACTCTTGCTCTCTCAGTCTTTTGCTTTCTAGCTCTCGTTATCATTGGCTGGGGATGGGACCAGGCTGTCTATATGCAGTATTGATGTTGAATATTAATATCCTTCAAATCATGATAGGTCAGTGTCAAGTTTTTTGTTGACTGAGGAATCATTTCAGAAAAGTTATACCAAGATTTATAAGAGGAACAAAGCACATGAGGTCTCTGAATGAATGTTTTCCAAAATTCTTGGGACACTACATTTAGAATGATAAAAACAAGTCACCAACCACTGCTGACTGAGAAATCAGTAGTATAAGTAAATAAATAATT